>NW_028162812.1:0-25456 GCF_964263955.1 Coregonus lavaretus
GGAGAGAGAGAGGGATGGAGAGAGAGAGAGATGGAGAGAAGAGAGGGATGGAGAGAGAGAGAGATGGAGAGAGAGAGAGATGGAGAGAGAGAGTGAAAACCTCCGAACCTCCTCAGTCTTCTTGTCCAAACCTGTTCTCCTCACACAAGCCACTGAGACATGGGTAGAGTGCTGAAAACACACACACAACCGAACACACACACAGCAAAGGTAGAATGTGGAGAGGAACACAGGTACTTGAATAAATTATTGATGACCCTGGGGATCAGACCAAAGGATAAACAAACAGAAGAGAGGGAGGAGTGGAGAAGTGGAAAGAGGGAGGAGAGGAGAGAAGGAGAGGAGGAGAGAGGGAGAGGAGGAGAGCGGATAGAGGGAGAGGAGGAATGCAGGCGAGGGAAGATGAGGAAAAGAAAAGAGAGTGAATGAGGGGGAGAGGAGAAACAGAAGAGAGAGAAGTGTCAAGACAGATGGAAGAAGGGTAAGAGCAGAGAGAGAGAGAAGCAGGGGAATAACTGGTGAAGCCGTGAAACATGATTTAGACAGACGGATGGATGGATGGATGTGATTTCCTGTAAGAGGAACAGTGGACGGTTGATGTATTTTCTGTAACAATATAAAATATGAACAATAAGAATATAGAGAGAAAAAAATGAATTTTCGTGTTGTTGAACTAAAGACTAGAGGCTTGAGTTTGACACCCTTCTCTCAATCGCTCTGTCTTTCCCCCTTATCGAAGCTATCTCCTTCTCGCTCTCCCTCTTTCTCTTTCTCTCTCTCTCTGTCTCTCTCTCTCTTCTCCCATGCAGACTCTGTACAGGAGTGTCCTCGTAACTGTCATGGCAACGGAGAGTGTGTGTCTGGTGTGTGTCACTGCTTCCCTGGGTTCCATGGCATGGACTGCTCCAAAGGTAGACACACAGACAGACAGACAGAGAGACAGACAGACAGACACACACACAGACAGACAGACAGACACAGACAGACAGACACAGAGACACACAGACAGGCAGACAGACAGACAGACAGACAGATAGACAGACAGACAGACAGACAGACAGACAGACAGACAGACAGACAGACAGACAGACAGACAGACAGACAGACAGACAGACAGACAGACAGACAGACAGACAGACAGACAGACAGACAGACAGATAGATAGATAGATAGATAGACCGACAGACTGACAGACCGACAGACAGACAGACACAGGCAGACAGGCAGACAGACAGACAGACAGACAGACAGACAGGCAGACAGACAGACAGACAGACAGACAGACAGACAGACAGACAGACAGACAGACAGACAGACAGATAGACCGACAGACAGACATACAGACAGACAGACAGACAGACAGACAGACAGACAGACAGACAGACAGACAGACAGACAGACAGACAGACACACATACACTCACACAACACACGGACATACACTCGTTTATAGACAGTAATGTGATACATGACGGTTTAAAGCCAACATGAATCTTAGTTCACCTGGGGAAGAAGACTGTTCACTGATTAATAGTTTAGTTACCTCTCGTATAATTACTCTACATGTCACTACTGCTCTCTCTCTCTCTACCACTCACACATACACACACGCACACAAGCATGCACACACACCCTCATGACCCTCAGACATACTGTTATTTAGTCTAATGACCCTCAGACATACTGTTATTTAGTCTAATGACCCTCAGACATACTGTTATTTAGTCTAATGACCCTCAGACATACTGTTATTTACTCTGCTGTGACCCTCAGACATACTGTCATTTAATGTCTCTCTCCTCTCTCTCTCTCTCTCTCTCTCTCTCTCTCTCTCTCTCTCTCTCTCTCTCTCTCTCTCTCTCTCTCTCTCCAGAGGCGTGTCCAGTGCTGTGTAGTGGTAATGGTCAGTATGATAAGGGATTCTGTGTCTGCTACAGTGGATGGAAGGGAGCAGAGTGTGCCATCCCCACCACCCACTGTATTGACCCTCTCTGTAGTGACATGGGACCTGCACTGGCGGGACCTGTGTCTGCTCCCTGGGATACAAGGGAGACAACTGTGCCAAAGGTGAGGGGAGGCAGTGTGTGTTTGGGGGTGGGTGGGTTGGTGGATGTGTGTTTGAGGAGGGGTATTGGATGTGTGTAAGTTGACTATGCAAACAATTTGGGATTTTCAACACAATGTTTCTATAGTGTGTGTAAGTGAGTGTGATGGAATGGAAGATGTATAGTGTGTAGCTAAGTGCTCCAGACACACACACACAGACACACACAGACACACACACACACACACACACACACACACACACACAGCAGTTATCAGCAGCCTCCCAGTCCCAGCTCATCATAGCGTCCTCCGCCTCCCCAGTGGTCCTGTTGTGTTTCTCTAGATACAGATGAGAGTGGAGGAGCAGCCAGGTACATCACACGTCTGATTAAGGGACTAAATCTGTTCTATTGATCATGTTAAGACAGATCAGCCTGCTAGACGTTAAGAGAGAGAGAGAGAAAGAGAGAGAGAGAGAGACAGAGAGAGAGAGAGACAGAGAGAGAGAGACAGAGAGAGAGAGACAGAGGAGAGAGAGACAGAGACATACAGAGACAGAGACAGAGAGAGACAGAGACAGAGAGAGAGAGAGACAGAGAGAGAGAGAGGTGACAGATAAGCAGAGCCACAGAGGAGGGCAGAGAACAGGGTCAGCATTTTCCTCCAGTCTTCATTTTACCCTCCTTTTCCCCTCTCTGTTTCCTATCCCCCCCCCCCCCCCCTCTGTCTCTCTCTTAAATGTGATATTCATCACGCCCGAGTCACTCAAACAATTTACCTGAAGTGGAGTTGACACATAAATCTATATGTGTGACCCTCCATTTCTGCCTCGCCAACAGAATGGAGCGCCCAGAGAGCAGCGTGTGAAAACGAGTGTGGAGGGAAGTTTTAGACAGGTGGAGAGAGGGAGGGGTGGGGGAGGAGGGGAGAGAGTGGGTAGTCACCAGGGGAAAAGGGGGATTGGAGGAGAGAGGGAGAGAGGGAGAGGTAAAGGAGTGGGAAGAGAGTGGGGGGAGGGGGTGGCGGTCGAACAGGAGGAGTTAGGGGGATTGGGGGAATGAGAGGAGGAGGGGAGTGGGGGCTTACAGTTTGTCAGGAGGGGTAATTTGTCAAATTGGTTTTCACTCACTGTTCATACTCATATCTGTCAGCCAGCCTGCCAATGTCAGCTTCTCCCCAGTGCATTAACACACACACATATGCACACACACACACACTCACACACACACACACACACACACACAGATATAGGGAAGGTTATATGTGAGGAAGCGTAGCCTTCTGAGTGAAAAGTATTGACTTATTAAATGCCTGTGAAAGGCTGTGTGAAGAGAATTACTAAAGTGTATCACGTGATGCTATAGAAATCACAAATGAAGGAAACACAAAGCTAGTATTTCTCAGTATTTTAAACATTATTCTCTCTCTCTTTCTTTCTTTCTTTCTTTCTTTCTTTCTTTCTTTCTTTCTTTCTTTCTTTCTTTCTTTCTTTCTTTCTTTCTTTCTTTCTTTCTCTCTCTCTATCTCTCTCTCTCTCTCTCTCTCTCTCTCTCTCTCGCCCTCTCTCTCTCTCTCTCTCTCTCTCGCCCTCTCTCTCTCTCTCTCTCTCTCTCTCTCTCTCTCTCTCTCTCTCTCTCTCTCTCTCTCTCTCTCTCTCCCTCTCCCCCTCTGTCTCTCTCGCCCTATTTCTCCCTCTCTCTCTATCTCTCTCTTTCTCACCCTCTATATCTCTCCCTCACTCTTCCTCCTGTCTTTCTCTCGCTCTCCCTCCCCCTCTCTTTCTCCCTCTTTCTCTCTCCTTCCTTTCTCCCTCTCTCCCCTCCTCTCTCTCTGTAGTGAACTGCCTGGACCCGACCTGTTCTAATAATGGTATCTGTGTGAATGGGGAGTGCCACTGTAAGCCCGGCTGGGGTGGCCCACACTGTGAGCTGCAGCGGCCACAGTGTCCAGACCAATGCCATGGCCACGGGGCATTCATACCAGACACTGACCTCTGTAGCTGTGACCCTAACTGGATGGGACCAGACTGTTCTGTAGGTCAGTAGAACCATATTCTGAAACCCCTGACCCCTGACCCTGACCCTGACCCCTAACCCTAACCCTAACCGGATGGGACCAGACTGTTCTGTAGGTCAGTAGAACCATATTCTGTAACCCCTAACCCCTGACCCTGACCCTTACCCCTAACCCTAACCCTAACCGGATGGGACCAGACTGTTCTGTAGGTCAGTAGAACCATATTCTGTAACCCCTAACCCCTGACCCTGACCCTTACCTCTAACCCTAACCCTAACCGGATGGGACCAGACTGTTCTGTAGGTCAGTAGAACCATATTCTGTAACCCCTAACCCCTGACCCTGACCCTTACCTCTAACCCTAACCCTAACCGGATGGGACCAGACTGTTCTGTAGGTCAGTAGAACCATATTCTGTAACCCCTAACCCCTGACCCTGACCCTGACCTCTAACCCTAACCCTAACTGGATGTGACCAGACTGTTCTGTAAGTTGGTTCCCCATCTAACACCTTACCGACTGGGTGGGCCTAACCCCAATTCTTACGTAAATATTGCCCAATCTTCCTTGCCTCTTATCTTAACCGCAATCCAATTTACCCCGTGGCTTACCCTAACCCTAGTGCTTATGCCTAACCCAATCCCAACCCTAATGACAGTAGGGTTTTGTAGCTGTGTGTAACTCTTTACGTGTCTCTCTCTCCTCCCTCCCTATAGAGGTGTGTTCTGTGGACTGCGGGACCCACGGTGTGTGTTTGGGCGCAGCGTGTCATTGTGAGGAGGGCTGGACAGGCACCGGGTGTGACCAGCGAGTGTGTAACCCACTGTGTATCAAACATGGAACCTGCAAGGACGGCAAGTGCCAGTGTCACCAGGGCTGGAATGGAGAACACTGCACCATCGGTAGGTGGGGAGGGGAGGAGGTGTGTGAGCGGGCGTAAATGCGTGCAGGATAGATGGATGGAAGGTTGGATGCCTCGCTATGTTGATTTACCCACAATGCTTTGAAACAGGAAGTTTCATTTCCCTTTCACCATTTCATCCGAGCAGCGCTTTTCCTCAGAACACTCCGCTGTCAGAAACACAGTGGGTGGGGAAACAACTCTTTAGATCTCTTCCAACTCTCTGTTCCCCACTAGAAACTAGGGCAGCTTTGTCTGCTGCGTCTTTCACAAGACAAAACTATTCACTAGTCTGCTTGTCGGTGCTGATCTAGGGTATGAATGTGATCTAGGCTATGCATGTGCTTGCATTTTAAACTCCTTCCATTCCTTTTTTTCATAATGCCACTCTCTCAACCTCTGCACGTTTTCTCTCAATGCAGACATGTGGGACTTGGTTGACAAAGGTAAAACTGTATTTTGGTTTTCAGCGTTTAGCTTCTCGTGTTGCATAGTAGTAGTAGCTAGACGCTGCTAGACGTTTGTGGGTTTGGGGCTGGCTGGCTGGCATTGGTAAGCTTGGCTCAGTAGACTAGTAGTCTGTGTGCTATCTATCTATCTATCTATCTATCTATCTATCTATCTATCTATCTATCTATCTATCTATCTATCTATCTATCTATCTATCTATCTATCTATCTATCTATCTATCTATCTATCTATCTATCTATCTATCTATCTATCTATCTATCTATCTATCTCTCTCTCTCTCTCTCTCTCTCTCTCTCTCTCTCTCTCTCTCTCTCTCTCTCTCTCTCTCTCTCTCTCTCTCTCTCTCTCTCTCTCTCTCTCTCTCTCTCTCTCTCTCTCTCTCTCTCTCTCTCTCTCTCTATTTATCTCTCTCTCTCTCTCTATCTATCTGTCTGTCTGTCAGTCTGTAGATTACATGTGGTGGGGTATAACAACCACTGCCAACCAACCAGTGTTTTACCATTCACAAACACAAAACCACTGTAGCCAGGGTTTAATGATTAACAAACACACAACCACTGTAGCCTGGGGTTACCATCCACAACCTCACAATCACTGTAGCCAGGGGTTACCATCCACAACCTCACAATCACTGTAGCCAGGGGTTACCATCCACAACCTCACAATCACTGTAGCCAGGGGTTACCATCCACAACCTCACAGCCACTGTATCCAGGGGTTACCATCCACAACCTCACAGCTAGTATAGCCAGGGGTTACCATCTGCAACCTCAACCACACAGCCACTCTAGCCAGGGGTTACCATCCACAACCACAGCCACTGTAGCCAGGGGTTACCATCCTCAACCACAGCCACTGTAGCCAGCCTTTACCATCCACAACCACAGCCACTCTAGCCAGGGGTTACCATCCACAACCACAGCCAATCTAGCCAGGGGTTACTATCTACAACCATAGCCACTGTAGCCATGGGTTACCATCCACAACCACAGCCACTGTAGCCACAGGTTACCATCCACAACCCCACAACCTCTGTAGACAGGGGTTACCATCCTCAACCACAGCCACTGTAGCCAGGGGTTACCATCCACAACCACAGCCACTGTAGCCAGCGGTTACCATCCACAACCACAGCCACTCTAGCCATGGGTTACCATCCACAACCACGGCCAGTGTAGCCAAGGGTTACCATCCACAAAAACAGAAACTGAACCATGGGTTACCATCAACAGCCACTGTATCCAGGGGTTACCATCCACAACCTCACAGCCACTGTAGCCAGGGGTTACCAACCACAACCACAGCCACTGTAGCCAGGGGTTACCATCCACAACCACACAGCCACTCTAGCCAGGGGTTACTATCCACAACCATAGCCACTCTAGCCAGGGGTTACCATCCACAACCACACAGCCACTGTAGCCAGGGGTTACCATCCACAACCACACAGCCACTGTAGCCAGAGGTTACCATCCACAACCACAGCCACTGTAGCCACAGGTTACCATCCACAACCCCACAACCTCTATAGACAGGGGTTACCATCCTCAACCACAGCCACTGTAGCCAGGGGTTACCATCCACAACCACAGCCACTGTATCCAGAGATTACCATCCACAACCACGGCCACTATATCCAGGGGTTACCTTTCACAACCCCACAACCACTCTAGCCAGGGGTTACCATCCTCAACCACGGCCAGTGTAGCCAGGGGTTACCATCCACAAGAAAAGCAACTGAACCATGGGTTACCATCAACAGCCACTGTATCCAGGGGTTACCATCCACAACCTCACAGCTACTGTAGACAGGGGTTACCATCCACAACCTCAACCTCACAGCCACTGTAGCCAGGGTTTACCATCCACAACTTCAACCTCACAGCCACTGTAGCCAGGGGTTACCATCCACAACCTCAACCTCACAGCCACTGTATCCAGGGGTTACCATCCACAACCTCACAGCCACTGTGTCCAGGGGTTACCATCCAAAACCTCACAGCTAGTGTAGCCAGGGGTTACAATCTGCAACCTCAACCCCACAGCCACTGTAGCCAGGGATTACCATCCACAACCACTGTAGCCATGAGTTAACAGCCACTACCTCAAAACCACTCTAGCCAGAGGTTACCATCCACAACCTCACAACCACTGTAGCCAGGGGTTACCATCCACAACCACAGCCACTGTAGCCAGCGGTTACCATCCACAACCATAGCCACTCTATCCAGGGGTTACCATCCACAACCACAGCCACTGTAGCCAGGGGTTACCATCCACAACCACACAGCCACTCTAGCCAGGAGTTACCATCCACAACACAGCCACTCTAGCCAGGGGTTACTATCCACAACCACAGCCACTCTAGCCAGGGGTTACCATCCACAAACACTTTATCCAGGGTTTACCATTCACAACCACAGCCACTGTAGCCAGGGGTTACCATCCACAACCCCACAACCTTGTAGACAGGGGTTACCATCCTCAACCACAGCCACTGTATCCAGAGATTACCATCCCACAACCACAGCCACTATATCCAGGGGTTACCTTTCACAACCCCACAACCACTCTAGCCAGGGGTTAACATCCTCAACCACGGCCAGTGTAGCCAGGGGTTACCATCCACAAGAACAGCAACTGAACCATGGGTTACCATCAACAGCCACTGTATCCAGGGGTTACCATCCACAACTTCACAGCCACTGTAGCCAGGGGTTACCATCCACAACTTCACAGCCACTGTAGCCAGGGGTTACCATCCACAACCTCACAGCTACTGTAGCCAGGGGTTACCATCCACAACCTCAACCTCACAGCCACTGTAGCCAGGGGTTACCATCCACAACCTCAACCTCACAGCCGCTGTAGCCAGGGGTTACCATCCACAACCTCACAGCCGCTGTATCCAAGGGTTACCATCCACAACCTCACAGCTAGTGTAGCCAGGGGTTACCATCTGCAACCTCAACCTCACAGCCACTGTAGTAAGGGGTTACCATCCACAACCTCACAGCTACTGTAGCCAGGGGTTACCATCCACAACCTCACAGCTACTGTAGCCAGGGGTTACCATCCACAACCTCAACCTCACAGCCGCTGTAGCCAGGGGTTACCATCCACAACCTCACAGCCGCTGTATCCAAGGGTTACCATCCACAACCTCACAGCTAGTGTAGCCAGGTGTTAACATCTGCAACCTCAACCCCACAGCCACTGTAGCCAGGGATTACCATCCACAACCACTGTAGCCATGAGTTAACATCCACTACCTCAAAACCACTCTAGCCAGAGGTTACCATCCACAACCCCACAACCACTGTCGCCAGGGGTTACCATCCACAACCACAGCCACTGTAGCCAGCGGTTACCATCCACAACCACAGCCACTCTAGCCAGGGGTTACCATCCACAACCACAGCCACTCTAGCCAGGGGTTACCATCCACAACCACACAGCCACTCTAGACAGGGGTTACCATCCACAACCACAGCCACTTTAGCCAGGGGTTACCATCCACAAACACTTTAGCCAGGGTTTACCATCCACAACCACAGCCACTCTAGCCAGGGGTTACCATCCACAACCACAGCCACTTTAGCCAGGGGTTACCATCCACAAACACTTTAGCCAGGGTTTACCATCCACAACCACAGCCACTGTAGCCAGGGGTTACCATCCATAACCACACAGCCACTGTAGCCAGGAGTTACCATCCACAACCACAGCCACTGTAGCCACAGGTTACCATCCACAACCCAACAACCTCTGTAGACAGGGGTTACCATCCTCAACCACAGCCACTGTAGCCAGGGGTTACCATCCACAACCACAGCCTCTGTATCCAGAGATTACCATCCACAACCACAGCCACTATATCCAGGGGTTACCTTTCACAACCCCACAACCACTCTAGCCTGGGGTTACCATCCTCAACCACGGCCAGTGTACCCAGGGGTTACCATCCACAAGAACAGCAACTGAACCATGGATTACCATCAACAGCCACTGTATCCAGGGGTTACCATCCACAACCTCACAGCTACTGTAGCCAGGGGTTACTATCCACAACCACAACCTAACAGCCACTGTAGCCAGGCGTTACCATCCACAACTTCACAGCCACTGTAGCTAGGGGTTACCATCCACAACCTCACAGCTACTGTAGCCAGGGGTTACCATCCACAACCTCAACCTCACAGCCACTGTAGCCAGGGGTTACCATCCACAACGTCACAGCCACTGTAGCCAGAGGTTACCATCCACAACCTCAACTTCACAGCCACTGTAGCCAGTGGTTACCATCCACAACCTCACAGCCACTGTATACAAGGGTTACCATCCACAACCACACAGCCGCTCTAGCCAGGGGTTACCATCCTCAACCTCATAGCCACTGTAGCCAGGGGTTACCATCCACAACCTCACAGCTACAGTGGCCAGGGGTTACCATCCACAACCACACAGCCGCTCTAGCCAGGGGTTACCATCCACAACCACAGCCACTGTAGCCAGTGGTTACCATCCACAACCACAGCCACTCTAGCCAGGGGTTACCATCCACAACCACAGCCACTCTAGCCAGAGGTTACTATCCACAACCACAGCCACTCTAGCCAGGGGTTACCATCCACACCCACAGCCACTGTAGCCAGGGGTTACCATCCACACCCACAGCCACTGTAGCCACAGGTTACCATCCACAACCCCACAACCTCTGTAGACAGGGGTTACCATCCACAACTTCACAGCTACTGTAGCCAGGAATTACCATCCACAACCTCAACCTCAAAGCCACTGTAGCCAGGGGTTACCATCCATAACCTCACAGCCACTGTAGCAAGGGGTTACATCCATAACCTCACAGTTACTGTAGCCAGGGGTTACCATCCACAACCTCAACCTCACAGCCACTGTAGCCAGGAGTTACCATCCACAATCTCACAGCCACTGTAGGCAGGGATTACCATCCACAACCTCACAGCAACTGTACCCAGGGGTTACATCCACAGACTGACAGCCAGTGTAGCCAGGTGTTACCATCCACAACACAGCCAGTGTAGCCAGGGGTTACCTTACACAACCTCACAACCACTGTATCCAGGGGTTACCATCCAAAACCACAACCACTGTAGCCAGATGTTACCATCCACAACCACTGTAGCCAGGGGTTACCATCCACAACTGCAGCCACTGTAGCCAGGGGTTACCATCCACAACCTCACAGCCACTGTAGCCAGGGGTTACCATCCACAACCACAGCCACTGTAGCCAGGGGTTACCATCCACAATAACAGCCACTGTTGCCAGAAGTTACCATCCACAACAACTCTAGCCAGGAGTTAACATCCACTACCTCAAAACCACTGTAGCCAGGGGTTACCTTCCACAACCTCACAGCCACTGTAGCCAGGGGTTACCATCCACAACCTCACAGCTACTGTAGCCAGGGGTTACCTTCCACAACCTCACAGCCACTGTAGCAAGATGTTAACATCCACAACCTCACAGCTACTGTAGCCAGGGGTTACCATCCACAACCTCAACCTCACAGATGCTGTAGCCAGGGGTTACCATACACAACCTCACAGCCACTGTAGCCAGAGGTTAGCATCTACAACCTCACAGGTAGTGTAGCCAGGGGTTACCATCTGCAACATCAACTTCACAGCCACTGTAGCCAGGGGTTACCATCCACAACCTCACAGCCACTGTAGCCAGGTGTTAACATCCACAACCTCACAGCTACTGTAGCCAGGGATTACCATCCACAGCCACTACCTCAAAACCACTCTAGCCAGAGGTTACCATCTACAACCCCACAACCACTGTAGCCAGGGGTTACCATCCAGAACCACAGCCACTGTAGCCAGCGGTTACCATCCACAACCACAACCACTCTATCCAAGGGTTACCATCCACAACCACAGCCACTGTAGCCAGGGGTTACTATCCACAACCACACAGCCACTGTAGCCAGGGGTTACCATCCACAACCACAGCCACTGTAGCCACAGGTTACCATCCACAACCCCACAACCAATGTAGACAGCGGTTACCATCCTCAACCACAGCCACTGTAGCCAGGGATTACCATCCACAACCACAGCCACTGTATCCAGAGATTACCATCCACAACCACAGCCACTATATCCAAAGGTTACCTTTCACAACCCCACAACCACTCTAGCCAGGGGTTACCATCCTCAAGAACAGCAACTGAACCATGGGATTACCATCAACAGCCACTGTATCCAGGGGTTACCATCCACAACCTCACAGCTACTGTAGCCAGGGGTTACCATCCACAACCTCAACCTCACAGCCACTGTAGCCAGGGGTTACCATCCACAAATTCACAGCCACTGTAGCCATGAGTTAACAGCAACTACCTCAAAACCACTCTAGCCAGAGGTTACCATCCACAACCCCACAACCTCTTTAGACAGGGGTTACCATCCTCAACCACAGCCACTTTAGCCAGGGGTTACCATCCACAACCACAGCCACTGTATCCAGAGATTACCATCCACAACCACAGCCACTATATCCAGGGGTTACCTTTCACAACCCCACAACCACTCTAGCCAGGGGTTACCATCCTCAACCACGGCCAGTGTAGCCAGGGGTTACCATCCACAAGAACAGCAACTGAACCATGGGTTACCATCAACAGCCACTGTATCCAGGGTTTACCATCCACAATCTCACAGCTACTGTTGCCAGGGGTTACCATCCACAACCTCAACCTCACATCCACTGTAGCCTAGGGTTACCATCCACAACTTCACAGCCACTGTAGCCAGGGGTTACCATCCACAACCTCACAGCTACTGTAGCCAGGGGTTACCATCCACAACCTCAACCTCACAGCCACTGTAGCCAAGGGTTACCATCCACAACTTCACAGCCACTTTAGCCAGGGGTTACCATCCACAACCTCACAGCCACTGTATCCAAGGGTTACCATCCACAACCTCACAGCTAGTGTAGCCAAGGGTTACCATCTGCAAACTCAACCTCACAGCCACTGTAGCCAGTGGTTACCATCCTCAACCTCATAGCCACTGTAGCCAGGGGTTACCATCCACAGCCACTACCTCAAAACCACTCTAGCCAGAGGTTACCATCTACAACCCCACAACCACTGTAGCCAGGGGTTACCATCCAGAACCACAGCCACTGTAGCCAGCGGTTACCATCCACAACCACAACCACTCTATCCAAGGGTTACCATTCACAACCACAGCCACTGTAGCCAGGGGTTACTATCCACAACCACACAGCCACTGTAGCCAGGGGTTACCATCCACAACCACAGCCACTGTAGCCACAGGTTACCATCCACAACCCCACAACCAATGTAGACAGCGGTTACCATCCTCAACCACAGCCACTGTAGCCAGGGGTTACCATCCACAACCACAGCCACTGTATCCAGAGATTACCATCCACAACCACAGCCACTATATCCAGGGGTTACCTTTCACAAACCCACAACCACTCTAGCCAGGGGTTACCATCCTCAAGAACAGCAACTGAACCATGGGATTAACATCAACAGCCACTGTATCCAGGGGTTACCATCCACAACCTCACAGCTACTGTAGCCAGGGGTTACCATCCACAACCTCAACCTCACAGCCACTGTAGCCAGGGGTTACCATCCACAAATTCACAGCCACTGTATCCAGGGGTTACCATCCACAACTTCACAGCTAGTGTAGCCAGGGGTTACCATCTGCAACCTCAACCTCACAGCTAGCATAAATAGGGGTTACCATCTGCAACCTCAACCCCACAGCCACTGTAGCCAGGGATTACCATCCACAACCACTGTAGCCATGAGTTAACAGCCACTACCTCAAAACCACTCTAGCCAGAGGTTACCATCCACAACCCCACAACCTCTTTAGAGAGGGGTTACCATCCTCAACCACAGCCACTTTAGCCAGGGGTTACCATCCACAACCACAGCCACTGTATCCAGAGATTACCATCCACAACCACAGCCACTATATCCAGGGGTTACCTTTCACAACCCCACAACCACTCTAGCCAGGGGTTACCATCCTCAACCACGGCCAGTGTAGCCAGGGGTTACCATCCACAAGAACAGCAACTGAACAATGGGTTACCATCAACAGCCACTGTATCCAGGGTTTACCATCCACAATCTCACAGCTACTGTTGCCAGGGGTTACCATCCACAACCTCAACCTCACAGCCACTTTAGCCAAGGGTTACCATCCACAACTTCACAGCCACTGTAGCTTGGGGTTACCATCCACAACCTCACAGCTACTGTAGCCAGGGGTTACCATCCACAACCTCAACCTCACAGCCACTGTAGCCAGGGGTTACCATCCACAACCTCACAGCCAATGTAGCCAGATGTTACCATCCACAACCTCAACTTCACAGCCGCTGTAGCCAGGGGTTACCATCCACAACCTCACAGCCACTGTAGCCAGTGGTTACCATCCTCAACCTCATAGCCACTGTAGCCAGGGGTTACCATCCACAACCACACAGCCGCTCTAGCCACGAGTTACCATCCACAACCACAGCCACTGTAGCCAGCGGTTACCATCCACAACCACAGCCACTCTAGCCAGGGGTTACCATCCACAACCACAGCCACTCTAGCCAGGGGTTACTATCCACAACCACAGCCACTCTAGCCAGGGGTTACCATCCACACCCACAGCCACTGTAGCCAGGGGTTACCATCCACAACCACAGCCACTGTAGCCACAGGTTACCATCCACAACCCCACAACCTCTGTAGACAGGGGTTACCATCCTCAAACACAGCCACTGTAGCCAGGGGTTACCATCCACAACCACAGCCACTGTAGCCAGTAGTTACCATCCACAACCACAGCCACTCTAGCCAGGGGTTACCTTCCACAACCACGGCCAGTGTAGCCAGGTGTTACCATCCACAAAAACAGAAACTGAACCATGGGTTAACATCCACAACCTCACAGCCACTGTAGCCAGGTGTTAACATCCACAACTTCACAGCTACTGAAGCCAGGGGTTACCATCCACAACCTCAACCTCACAGCCACTTTAGCCAGGGGTTATCATCCACAACCTCAACCTCACAGCCACTGTAGCCAGAGGTTACCATCCATAACCTCACAGCCACTGTAGCAAGGGGTTACATCCACAACCTCACAGCTACTGTAGCCAGGGGTTACCATCCACAACCTCAACCTCACAGCCACTGTAGCCAAGAGTTACCATCCACAATCTCACAGCCACTGTAGGCAGGGATTACCATCCACAACCTCACAGCAACTGTAGCCAGTGGTTACCATCCACAAACTGACAGCCAGTGTAGCCAGAGGTTACCATCCACAACACAGCCAGTGTAGCCAGGAGTTACCTTACACAACCTCACAACCACTGTATCCAGGGGTTACCATCCACAACCACAACCACTGTAGCCAGATGTTACCATCCACAACCACTGTAGCCAGGGGTTACCATCCACAACCTCACAGCCACTGTAGCCAGGGTTTAACATCCACAACCTCACAGTCACTGTAGCCAGGGGTTACCATCCACAACAACAGCCACTGTAGCCAGGGGTTACCTTACACAACCTTCAACCACTGTTGCCAGATGTTACCATCCACAACCACTGTAGCCAGGGGTTACCATCCACAACTGCAGCCGCTGTAGCCAGGGGTTACCATCCACAACCTCACAGCCACTGTAGCCAGGAGTTAACATCCACAACCTCACAGTCACTGTAGCCCAGGGTTTCCATCCACAACCACAGCCACTGTAGCCAGGGGTTACCATCCACAACAACAGCCACTGTAGCCAGGGGTTACCTTACACAACCTCACAACCACTGTATCCAGGTGTTACCATCCACAACCACAACCACTGTTGCCAGATGTTACCATCCACAACCACTGTAGCCAGGGGTTACCATCCACAACTGCAGCCGCTGTAGCCAGGGGTTACCATCCACAACCTCACAGCCACAGTAGCCAGATGTTAACATCCACAACCTCACAGCCACAGTAGCCAGATGTTAACATCCACAACTTCACAGCTACTGTAGCCAGGTGTTAACATCCATAACCTCACAGCCACTGTAGCCAGGGGTTACATCCACAACCTCACAGTTACTGTAGCCAGGGGTTACCATCCACAACCTCAACCTCACAGCCACTGTAGCCAGGAGTTACCATCCACAATCTCACAGCCACTGTAGGCAGGGATTACCATCCACAACCTCACAGCAACTGTACCCAGGGGTTACATCCACAGACTGACAGCCAGTGTAGCCAGGGGTTACCATCCACAACACAGCCAGTGTAGCCAGGGGTTACCTTACACAACCTCACAACCACTGTATCCAGGGGTTACCATCCACAACCACAACCACTGTAGCCAGATGTTACCATCCACAACTGCAGCCGCTGTAGCCAGGGGTTACCATCCACAACCTCACAGCCACTGTAGCCAGGGGTTACCATCCACAACCTCACAGTCACTGTAGCCAGGGGTTACCATCCACAACCACAGCCACTGTAGCCAGGGGTTACCATCCACAACTACAGCCACTTTAGCCAGGGGTTACCATCCACAACAACTCTAGCCAGGTGTTAACATCCACTAACTCAAAACCACTGTAGCCAGGGGTTACCATCCACAACCTCACAGCCACTGTAGCCAGGGGTTACCATCCACAACCACAGCCACTGTAGCCAGCGGTTACCATCCACAACCACAGCCACTCTATCCAGGGGTTACCATCCATAAACACAGCCACTGTAGCCAGGGGTTACCATCTACAACCACTTTAGCCAAGGTTTACCATCCACAACATCAGCCACTTTAGCCAGGGGTTACCATCCACAACCATAGCCACTCTATCCAGGGTTACCATCCACAACCACGGCCACTCTAGCCAGGGGTTACTATCTACAACGACTTTAGCCAGGGTTTACCATCCACAACCACAGCCACTGTAGCCAGGGTTTACCATCCACAACCACACAGCCACTTTAGCCAGGGTTTACCATCCACAACCACTGCCACTGTAGCCAGGGGTTACCATCCACATCCACAGCCACTGTAGCCAGGGGTTACTAACCACAACAACAACAACTGAACCATGGGTTACCATCAACAGTCACTGTATCCAGGGGTTACCATCCACAACCTCACAGCCACTGTAGCCTGGTGTTAACATCCACAACCTCACAGCTACATTAGCCAGGGGTTACCATCCACATCTTCACAGCCACTGTAGCCAGGGGTTACCATCCACAACCTCACAGCTACTTTAGCCAGAGGTTACCATCCACAACCTCAACCTCACAGCCACTGTAGCCAGGGGTTACCATCCACAACTATAGCCACTTTAGCCAGGGGTTACCATCCACAACAACTCCAGCCAGGTGTTAACATCCACTAACTCAAAACCACTTTAGCCAGGGGTTACCTTCCACAACCTCAACCTCACAGCCACTGTAGCCAGGGGTTACCATCCACAACCTCACAGCCACTGTAGCCAGGTGTTAACATCCACAACCTCACAGCTACTGTAGCCAGGGGTTACCATCCACAACCTCAACCTCACAGCCGCTGTAGCCAGGGGTTACCATCCACAACCTCACAGCCACTGTAGCCAGAGGTTAACATCCACAACCTCACAGCCACTGTAGCCAGGGGTTACCATCCACAACCTCAACCTCACTGCCAATGTAGCCAGGGGTTACCATCCACAATCTCACAGCCACAATAGCCAGGAGTTACCATCCACAACCTCACAGCAACTGTAGCCAGGGGTTACCATCCATAACCTCACAGCTACTGTAGCCAGGGGTTACCATCCACAATAACAGCCACTGTAGTAAGGGGTTACCATCCACAACCACAGCCACTGTATCCAGATATTACCATCCACAACCACAGCCACTATATCCAGGGGTTACCTTTCACAACCCCACTACCACTCTAGCCAGGGGTTACCATCCTCAACCACGGCCAGTGTAGCCAGGGGTTACCATCCACAACCTCACAGCCACTGTAGCCAGGTGTTAACATCCACAACCTCACAGCTACTGTAGCCAGGGGTTACCATCCACAACCTCAACCTCACAGCCACTGTAGCCAGGGGTTACCATCCACAACTTCACAGCCACTGTAGCCAGGGGTTACCATCCACAACCTCACAGCTACTGTAGCCAGGGGTTACCATCCACAACCTCAACCTCACAGCCACTGTAGCCAGGGGTTACCATCCATAACCTCACAGCCACTGTAGCCAGGGGTTACATCCACAGCCTCACAGTTACTGTAGCCAGGGGTTACCATCCACAACCTCAACCTCACAGCCACTGTAGCCAGGAGTTACCATCCACAATCTCACAGCCACTGTAGGCAGGGATTACCATCCACAACCTCACAGCAACTGTACCCAGGGGTTACATCCACAGACTGACAGCCAGTGTAGCCAGGGGTTACCATCCACAACACAGCCAGTGTAGCCAGGGGTTACCTTACACAACCTCACAACCACTGTATCCAGGGGTTACCATCCACAACCACAACCACTGTAGCCAGATGTTACCATCCACAACCACTGTAGCCAGGGGTTACCATCCACAACTGCAGCCGCTGTAGCCAGGGGTTACCATCCACAACCTCACAGCCACTGTAGCCAGGGGTTACCATCCACAACCTCACAGTCACTGTAGCCAGGGGTTACCATCCACAACCACAGCCACTGTAGCCAGGGGTTACCATCCACAACTACAGCCACTTTAGCCAGGGGTTACCATCCACAACAACTCTAGCCAGGTGTTAACATCCACTAACTCAAAACCACTGTAGCCAGGGGTTACCATCCACAACCTCACAGCCACTGTAGCCAGGGGTTACCATCCACAACCACACAGCCACTTTAGCCAGGGTTTACCATCCACAACCACTGCCACTGTAGCCAGGGGTTACCATCCACATCCACAGCCACTGTAGCCACAGGTTACCATCCACAACCACGGCCAGTGTAGCCAGGGGTTACCATCCACAACAACAACAACTGAACCATGGGTTACCATCAACAGTCACTGTATCCAGGGGTTACCATCCACAACCTCACAGCCACTGTAGCCTGGTGTTAACATCCACAACCTCACAGCTACTTTAGCCAGGGGTTACCATCCACATCTTCACAGCCACTGTAGCCAGGGGTTACCATCCACAACCTCACAGCTACTTTAGCCAGAGGTTACCATCCACAACCTCAACCTCACAGCCACTGTAGCCAGGGGTTACCATCCACAACTATAGCCACTTTAGCCAGGGGTTACCATCCACAACAACTCTAGCCAGGTGTTAACATCCACTAACTCAAAACCACTGTAGCCAGGGGTTACCTTCCACAACCTCAACCTCACAGCCACTGTAGCCAGGGGTTACCATCCACAACCTCACAGCCACTGTAGCCAGGTGTTAAAATCCACAACCTCACAGCTACTGTAGCCAGGGGTTACCATCCACAACCTCAACCTCACAGCCGCTGTAGCCAGGGGTTACCATCCACAACCTCACAGCCACTGTAGCCAGAGGTTAACATCCACAACCTCACAGCCACTGTAGCCAGGGGTTACCATCCACAACCTCAACCTCACTGCCAATGTAGCCAGGGGTTACCATCCACAATCTCACAGCCACAATAGCCAGGAGTTACCATCCACAACCTCACAGCAACTGTAGCCAGGGGTTACCATCCACAACCTCACAGCTACTGTAGCCAGGGGTTACCATCCACAATAACAGCCACTGTAGTAAGGGGTTACCATCCACAACCACAGCCACTGTATCCAGATATTACCATCCACAACCACAGCCACTATATCCAGGGGTTACCTTTCACAACCCCACTACCACTCTAGCCAGGGGTTACCATCCTCAACCACGGCCAGTGTAGCCAGGGGTTACCATCCACAACCTCACAGCCACTGTAGCCAGGTGTTAACATCCACAACCTCACAGCTACTGTAGCCAGGGGTTACCATCCACAACCTCAACCTCACAGCCACTGTAGCCAGGGGTTACCATCCACAACTTCACAGCCACTGTAGCCAGGGGTTACCATCCACAACCTCACAGCTACTGTAGCCAGGGGTTACCATCCACAACCTCTACCTCACAGCCACTGTAGCCAGGGGTTACCATCCACAACCTCACAGCTACTGTAGCCAGGGGTTACCATCCACAACCTCAACCTCACAGCCACTGTAGCCAGGGGTTACCATCCACAACCTCACAGCTACTGTAGCCAGAGGTTACCATCCACAACCTTAACTTCACAGTTGCTTTAGCCAGGGGTTACCATCCACCTCACAGCCACTGTATCCAGGGGTTACCATCCACAACCTCACAGCTACTGTAGCCAGGGGTTACCATCCCCAACCTCAACCTCACTGCCACTGTATTCAGGAGTTACCATCCACAACCTCACAGCAACTGTAGCCAGGGGTTACCATCCACAACCTCACAGCTACTGTAGCCAGGGGTTACCATCCACAACCTCAACCTCACAGCCACTGTAGCCAGGGGTCATAGTTCACTCTCTGTGTCTGTTAATCTTAATGTTTCCATGGTGAATGAATGATTATGACTGTATACAGTAAGTGTACTGTGCAGTATGCCAAGGGGGTTGGACCGCTAAGGCACAGGAGGTGGTGCCCTTGTCCCAGTCACTGCATCGCAGTCCCCCTCAGCCACTCTCTCATATGGGGGTATGTAACAGAACAGACCCCCTCAGCCACTCTCTCATATGGGGGTATATAACAGAACAGTCCCCCTCAGCCACTCTCTTATATGGGGGTATATAACAGAACAGTCCCCCTCAGCCACTCTCTCATATGGGGGTATGTAACAGAACAGTCCCCCTCAGCCACTCTCTCATATGGGGGTATATAACAGAACAGTCCCCCTCAGCCACTCTCTCATATGGGGGTATGTAACAGAACAGTCCCCCTCAGCCACTCTCTCATATGGGGGTATATAACAGAACAGTCCCCCTCAGCCACTCTCTCATATGGGGGTATATAACAGAACAGTCCCCCTCAGCCACTCTCTCATATGGGGGTATGTAACAGAACAGTCCCCCTCAGCCACTCTCTCATATAGGGGTATATAACAGAACAGTCCCCCTCAGCCACTCTCTCATATGGGGGTATGTAACAGAACAGTCCCCCTCAGCCACTCTCTCATATGGGGGTATATAACAGAACAGTCCCCCTCAGCCACTCTCTTATATGGGGGTATATAACAGAACAGGTCTTAAACACAGACACATTATGAGCCTCAGTTTGATAGAGATTCTGGTCATGTATTGTGTTGCTACAGAGGCTGCATGGTGGAGAACATTTGGCAACAACACAACGGTGAAATACATTTCAAAAGCCATTGATGCAAAGTCTAAGCTGTGGTAGAATACAGATCTGTGTGTGTGTGTGTGTGTGTGTGTGTGTGTGTGTGTGTGTGTGTGTGTGTGTGTGTGTGTGCGTGCAGCCACAGGAGGCTGTGTAATGACTTTGTCTCAGTGTGTGTGTGTGTGTGTGTGTGTGTGTGTGTGTGTGTGTGTGTGTGTGTGTGCAGCCACAGGAGGCTGTGTAATGACTTTGTCTCAGTGTGTGTGTGTGTGTGTGTGTGTGTGTGTGTGTGTGTGTGTGTAGAGGGACACATAAGGAATACTAACACCAGTCTCTCTGTCTCCTTATAAAGACACTAGCCGACCTGCAACTGTATTGCTCCCTGTCTACCTTTACTAGAACTACGAATCGATCCAGTTCTGAACCACAAACGTTTCCAATTGCCAAAGATCAGAGAGAAACAGAGATATGTACCACACACACACACACACACACACACACAAACACACACGCGACAGGACGGAACGTATGTTTACACACACACACACACACACCACACCACCCCACACACCACACACACACACCCAAAGGTTAGAGTTATGAGTTTTGTTAAAGTCCTTTGACAGGATCCATTCTCCCCCAGCCAAACTGAATTGAACAGAAGGCTATAGATCCCCTGCGGATGGTTTGGAGTGTCCTCTGCCCTACTAACGTTAATACGATGGCTTTCACTGTTGTACAGAGTAGTACCCAGGGGAGAGGGGAGGAGTGAGAGAGAGAGAGAGAGAGAGAGAGAGGGGGGGGAGGAGGAAGAGGAGAGAGAGAGAGAGAGAGAGAGAGAGAGAGAGAGAGAGAGAGAGAGAGGGGGGGGGGGGGGGGAGAGGAGAGAGAGTGACAAAGAGAGAGGGAGAGATGGAGAGAGAGAGAGAATGGAAAGAGAGGGAGAGCTCAGATGGAGAGTCAGAAAAAAGAGAAAAGAGAGAGAGACTCAGACTGGAAAGAGAGTTTTATGTGCCAGGGTGTGTCATAGTGTGTTGTCATCAGGTCCATCCATGGTTTTAGGATTTATGTCTGTAACCTTCACTAGCTGACCTTTAAGGAGGAGACAGCTGGATGCTGCTGCTGCTGCTACTGCTGCTGGCGAATGGGACCAACTTTCTGTAGGACGCTACATCTTCTACTTACTCCTCTTTTCTTTCTGTTCTCTCGCTCTCTTTCTCTCTCTCTCTCACTCTCTTTCTTTCACACACACACACACTCTCTCCTTCCCTCTCTGTGTGTGCTGACCCATAACCCAAGGCTTTTTAAGGGGGATTTCATCACAACCAACTACATTAGTGAGGGGAATGGACTTAATAGTTTCTGAAATCTCACTTTATTATGGTTAGTATGAGGGTAATCGACTGGGCCCCTAGCATTAAGTAGAGGGCCTGCCTCCCTGCCTGCCTGGCCCGGCTAGCCGATCAATGCACCATATAGATTCTGCTGTCCTTGCTCTTCATAAGGGTCGGCCTGCTTAAAATGGCTCCATTTAACAGACAATCATGGCTAATACTCTGTTGTGCTCTATGGTCCTGGGCCAACACACACTCACGCACAACTGGATGCTGTGGGACAATTAGGCAGAACAGTACATAGCTTGTCTGTTAATGTGGCATCACTAAGAAACTGTGAAATACAAGAATTTGAGGTGAATTGAAAACATGATTTGTTGTTGAAGAGGACTAGATGGTGACTAAGGTCCTGCTGGTTGGTGTGAATGTTCCAACTGACTGAACATTCACCTAACCATCAGAACCACAACACAACAGTACTCAGACTATGTGAAACCAACTTGTTAAAAACTGGATTGCTGAGGACAGTTTGGCTGAAAGATTGAGATATAGTCCATAGCTGTGAAAATATTATAACTAAACCTCTGAGTCTTAATAATTATCCAATGAGTTTTCTATCTTCTATCTACGTATCTTCTCCTGTGAACTACTACAGACTGTCAAATGTCAGGTCATATCTCTTGGGTGGTTAAGTATGATCTAAAGTGGGCAGGTCACCCGTGATACAAGTCAGTATTCGACGTCCATCCATGTCTGAGGACGTCGGGAGATGAAGTGGAAACCGGCCACTAGGGGCAACCGTGAGCGCTGTTACCTTCAAGTAGGTTTTGGTTTTGCTAGGGCGGTGTGGCGTAAGCATCTGCCTCTGATTCCAAAGGTTGGAAGTTCAAATCCAGCGATAGAAAGTTGTTTTAGATATTTTTGTTTTAAGCCTATCCCAAACTTTAACCCTTACCTTAACCATTTGGAGTTCATGCCTAACCTTAAGATTTAGGAAGTTAATGCTTGAAATTACCCTAACCTTAAACATTTGGAGGTAATGCCTAAACTTAACCTTAAGCACTTTGAAATGTGACGTTTGGAACAACTTTGAAATTTGATGTTTGAGAAACATGGATGAACGTTTAATTCTGACGTGAGACTGTGAGAGCTGGTAGGGTACACAGTATGATATTGCAGAAATTCAATTAATGTGTTGTATGGTAAAGCATTTCATCTCTCTCTCTCTCTCTCTCTCTCTCTCTCTCTCCCCTCTCTCTCTCTCCCCCTTATCTCTCTCTCTCGCTCTCTCCATCTTATCTCTCTCTCTCTCTCTCTCTCCCTCGCTATCTCTCCCCCCTCTCTCTCTCCCTCCCTCCCTCCCTCCCCCTCTCTCTCTCCCCCATCTCTCTCTTTCTCCCCCTTCTCTCTCTCTCCCTCTCTCTCACTCTCTCTACCCCTCTCTCCCCCACTCTTCCGCCACCCTCTCTCTCACTCTCTCCCCCCTCTGTCTCTCTCCCTCCCCCTCTCTCTCCCTCCCCTCTCTCTCTTTCCCTCTCTCCCCCACTCTCTCTCTCTCTCTCCTTCCCCCCTCTTCCCCTCTTCCCCTCTCTCCCTCTCTCTCTCTCCTCAGATGGCTGTCCTAACCTGTGTAATGGTAACGGCCAGTGTACCATGGGGGAGCAGAGCTGGCACTGTGAATGCCAGACGGGCTGGAGGGGTGTCGGATGCAGCGTTGCCATGGAAAACTCCTGTGCCGACAACACGGACAATGAAGGAGGTGTGCGTGTGAAATTAAGGGGTTGGACTTCTTTTAGTCCAGCAGTGCAAACTTTTCACCTTGAGTTGAAATAAATCGTTAGGAGAATGAAGTAACCTTTCATAGCAATATGTGTGAGACACTGAAACTCTCTCTCCTCTCTCTCCCTCCTTCTCTCTCTCTAGACGGTCTGACTGACTGTATGGATCCAGACTGTTGTATCCAGAGCCCGTGTCAGAACAGCCCTCTGTGTCGGGGCTCCAGAGACCCCCTCCAGGTGATCCAGCAGAGCCCGTTGTCCCTGTCCCAACCCCGGGTAGGATCCTTCTACGACAGGGTCAAGATGCTGGTGGGACGGGACAGCACACACATCATACCTGGGGAAAACCCATTCAATGCCAGGTGAGAGGTAGTGAGAGGATACACACATTAGATTACATACACATGACGTATACTGCAACACACAACACACACCACACACCACACAACACAAACAACACACACCACACAACACACAACACACACCACACAACACACAACACACACAACACACACACATGCAAACACTAACACACAATCTATTCCCTCTTGTTGATGTTTTATATACAGTATATTGTATTGTATTTTCTCTTTCTCTTTCTCTCTCTCTCTCTCTCGCTCGCTCACTCTCTCTCTCTCTCTCGCTCTCTCGCTCTCTCGCTCTCTCTCTCTCTCTCTCACTATCTCTCTCTCACTATCTCTCTCTCTCTCTCTCTCTCGCTCTCTCTCTCTCTTTCGCTCGCTCACTCTCTCTCTCTCTCGCTCTCTCGCTCTCTCGCTCTCTCTCTCTCTCTCGCTCGCTCACTCTCTCACCCTCTCTCTCTCTCTCGCTCTCTCGCTCTCTCGCTCTCTCTCTCTCTTGCTCTCTCACTATCTCTCTCTCACTATCTCTCTCTCTCTCTCTCTCTCTCTCTCGCTCTCTCTCTCTCTCTCTCTCGCGCTCTCAGCTTGGCGTCTCTGATCCGAGGTCAGGTGTTAACTACAGATGGTACTCCCCTGGTGGGAGCCAACGTTTCCTTCATCAATTACCCACATTACGGATACACACTCACTCGCCAGGACGGAACGTACGTACCACATACACACACGTACACACACACACACACACACACATACACACACATACATAGTAACTAATCCTATTCTGATTCTGTCTGCAGGTTTGACCTGCTAGCAAACGGCGGCGCCTCGTTGACCCTGAGGTTTGAGCGCGCTCCGTTTATCACGCAGGACCGCACGGTGTGGTTACCATGGGGTCGTTTCTACGCCATGGATACGCTGGTGATGAAGACTGAGGAGAACACCATCCCAGGATGTGACCTCAGTGGCTTCCTCCGACCAGACCCTGTGGTCATCGCCTCACCTCTGTCAACACTCTTCTCCTCTAGACCCAGGGACAAGCCCATCATACCTGAGACACAGGTAACCAGCCTCTCTTTCCATCTCCTTCCTCTGTCCTCTCATCCCTCTGTCTCTCGTCTCTCTCTCTC
>NW_028162811.1:0-37410 GCF_964263955.1 Coregonus lavaretus
TATAGCCAACAGTAAAGTAACAGTTAAACCTACTGTTGACAGGTTGAGTTTCTCTAACTATAACTAGTTATAACTATAACCTAACTATAACCAGTTATAACTATAACCTAACTATAACCAGTTATAACTATAACCTAACTATAACCAGTTATAACTATAACCTAACTATAACCAGTTATAACTATAACCGAACTATAATCAGTTTAACTATAAGCTAACTATAAACAGTTTAACTATAAGCTAACTAGAGTTGGTCCTCTGTAGCTCAGCTGGTAGAGCACGGCGCTTGTAACGCCAAGGTAGTGGGTTCGATCCCCGGGACCACCCATACACAAAAAATTTATGCACACATGACTGTAAGTCGCTTTGGATAAAAGCGTCTGCTAAATGGCATATTATTATAAACAGTTTAACTATAACCTAACTATAACCAGTGCTTCATTGTATAGCTAGAGGACTCCTGATATCTCTAGTAGAATTTTTGGTAATCAGTGGTTTCATCTCTTTTCTGAGTGTATATAACCAGCTTGTCAGGCTCCATCTTAGTGTGCTTCATTCTATAGCTAGAGGACTCCTGATATCTCCAACCATTGTTTTGTCTTTGTGGTCTAGTGCTGTCTTGTTGCTAGCTGGCGCCATCCACTTGAGGTGCTTCCTGTCTTTCCAGTAGCCTACTTGGTGTGTGAAATGCTGACTGCTCATAATTTGCAGATAGTTGTTGACACATCAACCAGACCAAGGGGCAGGGCAATTTGTGACTTGTTTTAGTAATCAGTGGCTGTATTGGGGGTGTCTGCTACACCTCTGCTAGCCAATCAGCATTTACTACAGGGAGGTGAGCTCTCCACCTCTCCTAGCCAATCAGCATTTAGTTCTTCAGTCCCTGGTTTCTGCGCGACATCTGTAAGCAGCGGTCCTGTCAGTGGTGGTTTTGTCGCTAAACTAAGACCATCGCTGAAACAAAGACGTTCTGGGAAGTTGTTCTGCCGAGTTGTTCCAGGAAGGAAAGAGAGGAAGGCTGGAGTAGCTTACCTAGTCTCATCTAGATATTTACAGATTCTCATTTTGCTCTTTTGTAGTTTTCTCAACTATGTGTGTGTTTTCTATACCAGTTCCCTGTAGGCTTTACAGACGCTCCCCTCCCTTTGGCTGCAACCCTTCTAATTTAGTGTACCCTGCCCGCACAACCACCCATGTGGAATTCCGGGTCTCTGGCAGCGTTTGGAACTGCCGATCAAGAACGCAGAGTTCATCTCAGCTTATGCTGCCCTTCAGTCCCTTGACGGAGACATGGATCACCCCAGAGAACACTGCTACTCCAGCTGCTCTTTCTTCATCTGACTATGTTTTCTCTCATAGTCCGAGAGCATCTGGTCGTCACGGTGGTGGCACAGGGCTACTCATTTCTCCTAAGTGGAGATTATTTTTTCTCCCTCTCTCACTTGTCCACTGAAGCTTAACATTGTTGTAATCTATCGCCCACCAGGTGCACTTGGGGAGTTCCTCAATGAGCTGGACACCTTGATAAGCTCATTTCCTGATGATGGCTCAACGCTCTTCGCACTTGGCGATTTCAACCTCCCGACGTCTGCCTTCGATTAATTTATTTCCAACTCTCTTTCCCCTCCTTGCCTCTTGACATCACCCTTTCCCAATCCCCTCCAACTCACAAGGCAGGCAATATGCTTGACCCTCCAACTCACAAGGCAGGCAATATGCTTGACCCTCCAACTCACAAGGCAGGCAATATGCTTGACCCTCCAACTCACAAGGCAGGCAATATGCTTGACCCTCCAACTCACAAGGCAGGCAATATGCTTGACCCTCCAACTCACAAGGCAGGCAATATGCTTGACCCTCCAACTCACAAGGCAGGCAATATGCTTGACCCTCCAACTCACAAGGCAGGCAATATGCTTGACCCTCCAACTCACAAGGCAGGCAATATGCTTGACCCTCCAACTCACAAGGCAGGCAATATGCTTGACCCTCCAACTCACAAGGCAGGCAATATGCTTGACCCTCCAACTCACAAGGCAGGCAATATGCTTGACCCTCCAACTCACAAGGCAGGCAATATGCTTGACCCTCCAGGTCTCTGATCACTACTTTTTTTCCTTTTCTGTCTACCTCTCCTCCAACCCTAGCCACTCAGCCCCTACTCTCTCCCCTTCTATCCTATCATCTCTCCCTTCTGCTAAATCCTTCTCCCTCCGGTTTCCATTCCTCACTTCCCTCATTAACTCATCCCTCCCTGACCACTGGCTGCATCCCCTCTGACTTCAAAATGGCCAGAGTTGCTCCCCTCCTCAAGAAACCAACACTCGACTCATCTGACGTCAAAAACGACAGACCTGTATCCCTTCTTAATTTTCTTTCCAAAACACTTGAGCATGCTGTCTCTGATCAACTCTCTCGTTATCTCTCTCCGAACGATCTTCTTGACCCTAACCAGTCAGGCTTCAAGACAGGTCACTCAACCGAAACCACTTTTCTCTGTCCCAGAGGCTCTCCACTCTGCCAAAGCTGACTCTCTCTCCTCTGTTCTCATCCTCCTAGATCTATCCGCTGCCTTCAACACCGTGTACCATCAGATCCTCCTCTCCACCCTCTCAGGGCTGGGCGTCTCAGGCTCTGCACACTCTTCGATTGCATCCTACCTGGCAGGCCGCTCCTACCAGGTGACGTGGAGAGGATCTGTGTCTGCACCATGTACTTTCACTACTGGTGTCCCCCAGGGCTCGGTTCTAGGCCCTCTCCTCTTCTCTCTATACACCAAGTCACTCGGCTCCATCATATCCTCACCTGGTCTCTCCTATCATTGCTATGCGGATGACACTCAACTACTTTTCTCCTTCCCCACTTCTGACAGGTGGCGACAGCATCTCTGCGTGCCTGGTAGATATCTCAACTTGGGTGTCGGCCCATCACCTCAAGCTCAACCTCGACAAGACCTCTTCATCACGGTTTGACTGGCTTTCAAGCTGCCCACTCAAGAAAAAGTTTCAAACTGTAACCAGTGCCTGCAACCTGGTTCAGGTTATCAGTCAACCTACCGTGGGTAGTTATAAACAGCACAGGAACTAAATCATCTTTACTAATGCTGCAGAAATTTGCTTGAAAGCAGTATCCAGATCCATCGGATGTAGTGATCACAATATAGTAGCCATATCTAGGAAAACCAAAGTTCCAAAGGCTGGGCCTAATATTGTGTATAAGGAGGTCGTACAATACGTTTTGTAGTGATTCCTATGTTGTTGACGTAAATAATATTTGTTGGTCTGTGGTGTGTAATGAGGAGCAAACAGACACTGCACATGACACATTTATGAAATTGCTTATTCCAGTTACTAATAAGCATGCAGCCATTAAGAAAAATACTGTAGAAACGGTTAAATCCCTGTGGATTGATGAGGAATTGAAGAATTGTATGGTTGAGAGGGATGAGGCAAAAGGAATGGCAAATAAGTCTGGCTGCACAACCGATTGGCAAACATACCGCAAATTGAGAAATCATGTGACTAAACTGAATAACAAGAATAAATAATAAATATAAATAAACTACACTGAAACAAAGAATGAAATAAAAAGGGTCTGACAACTTGGATGGAAAATTACTGAGGATAATAGCGGACGATATTGCCACTCCTATTTGCCATATCTTCAATTTAAGCCTACTAGAAAGTGTGTGCCCTCAGGTCTGGAGGGAAGCAAAAGTCATTCCCCTACCTAAGAATAGTAAAGCCCCCTTTACTGGCTCAAATAGCCGACCAATCAGCCTGTTAGCAACACTTAACAAAGAGCTGCAGTTAGTTTCAGAATGGGTGGCAAGGAATAAGTTAGTCCTAAATATTTCAAAAACGAAAAGCTTTGTATTTGGGACAAATCATTCACTAAACCCTAAACCTCAACTAAATCTTGTAATAAATAATGTGGAAATTGAGCAGGTTGAGGAGACTAAATTGCTTGGAGTAACCCTGGATTGTAAACTGTCATGGTCAAAACATATTGATACAACAGTAGCTAAGATGGGGAGAAGTCTGTCCATAATAAAGCGCTGCTCTGCCTTCTTAACAGCACTATCAACAAGGCAGGTCCTACCGGCCCTAGTTTTGTCGCACCTGGACTACTGTTCAGTCGTGTAGGCAAGTGCCACAAAGAGGGACTTAGGAAAATTGCAATTGGCTCAGAACAGGGCAGCACGGCTGGCCCTTGGATGTACACAGAGCTAACATTAAAAATATGCATGTCAATCTCTCCTGGCTCAAAGTGGAGGAGAGATTGACTTCATCACTACTTGTATTTGTGAGAGGTATTGACATGTTGAATGAACCGAGCTGTCTGTTTAAACTACTAGCACACAGCTCGGACACCCATGCATACCCCACAAGACATGCCACCAGAGGTCTATTCACAGTCCCCAAGTCCATAACAGACTATGGGAGGCGCACAGTACTACATAGAGCCATGACTACATGGAACTCTATTCCACATCAGGTAACTGATAACTGTTTAAACAGATAAACAATAGACCTTAAGGCACAGCGAGGACTGTGAAGCAACACAAACACAGGCACAGACACATGCATTCACACATGACACCATACGTACACATGGATTTTGTACTGTAGATATGTGGTAGTGGAGTAGGGGCCTGAGGGCACACAGTGTGTTGTGAAATGTGTTGTGAATGTATTGGAATGTTTTGAAAATTGTATAACTGCCTTCATTTTGCTGGACCCCAGGAAGAGTAGCTGCTGCCTTGGCAACAGATAATGGGGATCCATAATAAATACAAATACAAACTCGCTGTTGGCAGGGCTCCCCGCTTGTGCCATCAAACCCCTGCAACTTATCCAGAACGCAACAGCCCCCCCGATTTTCAACCTTGCCAAGTTCTCTCCCCGCTTCTCTGCACACTCCACTGCTCACATCCACTACAAGACCATGGTGCTAGCCTTACTAGCCTTACCATGGTGCTAGCCTTACCATGGTGCTAGCCTTACTAGCCTTACCATGGTGCTAGCCTTACTAGCCTTACTAGCCTTACCATGGTGCTAGCCTTACTAGCCTTACCATGGTGCTAGCCTTACTAGCCTTACCATGGTGCTAGCCTTACTAGCCTTACCATGGTGCTAGCCTTACCATGGTGCTAGCCTTACCATGGTGCTAGCCTTACTAGCCTTACCATGGTGCTAGCCTTACTAGCCTTACCATGGTGCTAGCCTTACCATGGTGCTAGCCTTACTAGCCTTACCATGGTGCTAGCCTTACTAGCCTTACCATGGTGCTAGCCTTACTAGCCTTACCATGGTGCTAGCCTTACTAGCCTTACCATGGTGCTAGCCTTACTAGCCTTACCATGGTGCTAGCCTTACTAGCCTTACCATGGTGCTAGCCTTACCATGGTGCTAGCCTTACTAGCCTTACCATGGTGCTAGCCTTACTAGCCTTACCATGGTGTTAGCCTTACCATGGTGCTAGCCTTACTAGCCTTACCATGGTGTTAGCCTTACCATGGTGCTAGCCTTACTAGCCTTACCATGGTGCTAGCCTTACTAGCCTTACCATGGAGCTAGCCTTACTAGCCTTACCATGGTGTTAGCCTTACCATGGTGCTAGCCTTACTAGCCTTACCATGGTGCTAGCCTTACTAGCCTTACCATGGAGCTAGCCTTACTAGCCTTACCATGGTGCTAGCCTTACCATGGTGCTAGCCTTACTAGCCTTACCATGGTGCTAGCCTTACCATGGTGCTAGCCTTACTAGCCTTACCATGGTGCTAGCCTTACTAGCCTTACCATGGTGCTAGCCTTACTAGCCTTACCATGGTGCTAGCCTTGCCATGGTGCTAGCCTTGCCATGGTGCTAGTAGGAGTGGGCGATATACCGGTTTGATAGTAAAAACCGGTATTGTGCCGCGCCATGATATGGATTTAGCAATATCATGGATACCGCGATTTATTCAGAATTCATAAATTCGAATTTTGCATCAATATTTTTTTGTTCCAAATTTCAACTGAGTGATAGTACTAAGTAGCTACATCTTTTTTTTTTTTTTTTTATCCAACCTTTCTTGGTTCTTACGAATAAAAGAATGTATGTTAATATGTTGACCTATTTTTATGAGCGCACGTCGCATGCACTTGTTGCACGCATGTAGTGCTAGCAACAAAGAAGTGTGCAGGCAGCTGCAGTTAGGAGGCAGGTTAACTATTGGGGGAAAACTTTACAATCCAGGATGAGCGAAAACACAGAAATTGATGTTGCTCAAGAGCAGGAGGATAAATTGGTTAAGAAGAAAGGGGGCACCTCTGTTGTTTGGAACTGGTTTGGCTTTAAAATCTCCGACCCCGACCAAAACACTACCCTATGCAAGTTGTGTCGTCGTGTTGTCTTAGCAAAAGGTGGAAACACGACCAACCTGTTCAATCACTTAAAAAACATACATGTCCGTGAGTATGAACAATGCACCAGAATGCGTGAGACAGTAAGCCCAGGAGCTCGCCCGAAGACAAGCCAGACTCGCACTCAACAATCAATTATATCATCATTTGCTGCCGGTACTTGCTATGAGAAGACGAGCAAAAAATGGATAGACATCACAGCTGCGATTACAAATCACATAGCGAAGGACATGGTACCGATTCAAACTGTGGAGAAAGAGGGGTTCAGAAAGTTGATTCAAACTCTGGACCCAAGATATGAGATCCCGAGCCGCAAATATTTTAGCCAAAAATGCCTGCCACAGCTTTACACAGAATGCTGGGACAGAGTTTACAGTGAGATAAATAACATTCCATTCTTCTCCACTACTGCCGATCTATGGTCAAGTCGTACCACAGAACCTTATATAAGCCTCACAATCCATTACATAGACGGTGACTGGAAACTGAAAAGTAAGTGCCTACAGACGTCTTATTTCCCAGACGACCACACCGGGGAAATAATTGCAGGTGGGCTGAGGGACATACTGTCGTCCTGGGGATTAAAAGAGTCGCGTCAAGTTTGTATGACGACCGACAGCGGATCGAACATGATCAAGGCATTGCAGCTGAACAAGTGGGCAAACCTTGGATGTTTCGGACACAGGCTGCACAATGCTATTGGTAAGTTTCAGGACTGTAGCCTAGGCCTACCCTGTATGATGCTTATTATTAAGAAAAAATACAGCTCACATCAGCCATGTACCGTAGGCTAAATCTAAGCACATCAGATTTGTAAAATGTGTAACAGTTGAATGTAAATGCCGTAAATCCTCAAACAAAGATTAAAAGTTATATTGTATTGTGATTTCTATATAAAAATGCATTATTATTAATTATTATTGTATTGTGATTCGATTATTTTTCACCCTATTATTTTGATTTCTTATTCCCAATTTCCAGAGAGGAGTGTCCAAAACGCTCCCGGGCCACAGGGGTGTGCGATTTCCCGGGCCACAGGGGTTTGCAAAAAGGTGGTTAGCACGTTCTCATACAGCTGGAAAAAGCAGAAGGCCCTGATGACAGCACAGAATGAACTAAGCCTGCCCCTGCACAAGCTCATCACAGAATCTCCGACAAGGTGGGGATCTCGTCTGAAAATGATGGAAAGAGTCCTGGAGCAGGAAAAGGCCATTACACAGGTCCTGGCAGGGGACAAAAAGACACGGCACCTTGTACCTACCTGGCAAGACATCCAGGTCTTGGAATCAGTCACAGCAGCACTGAAGCCACTCCAGGACTTTACAGATGCCCTGTCAGGAGAAGCGTATGTGAGCGTGTCCTATTTGAAGCCTGTCATCAATCTGTTAAATGCAGAGGTTCTAAATCTGAGCAAGGACGATACAGAACTGACCAAAGAGATCAAGATCAAGGTTCTTGATTACTTGAATAACAAGTACACTGACCCTGCAACAGATGAGCTGCTCTCCATGGCTACCTTTCTAGATCCAAGGTTCAAGACCAGGTACATGTCCGCTGAGAAACTGGAGGACATTAAGGTATTTATTCATTTGTTCTTGTTTTATTGCTTCAAATGTAAAGCACTTTGGGCTGCATTTTATGTATGAAAGGTGCTATACAAATAAAGTTTAATTATTTTCATTTTTTAAGGTGAGAGCTGCCTCAGAGACCGAAGCCCTCCTGGTGGAGAACACAGCCCTGGGAAAATCGTCTCTTGCAGAGGATCACACTGACAGGGAGAAAGAAGCTTCCACTGCTCATCAATCAGGCAAGAAGCCCAAGAAGAGCCTTGGGAGCTTCTTTAAGCAGACCAGCAGTGCACCTGCCTCATGTTCAGAGAGGCAGATCATTGAGCAAGAGCTGAATAGCTACATTCTGGCAACGGCAGCAGACAGCGAGTCTGATCCTTTGGAGTGGTGGCGATTTCACGGATCTAATTTTCCACGTGTGAGTTGTCTGGCAAAGAAATACTTATGCATCCCTGCCACAAGTGCCCCCTCTGAGAGGGCATTCAGCACTGGGGGCAATGTGGTGACATGTCACAGGGCAGCACTAAAGCCAGAAACAGTCAACATGCTGGTATTCCTGGCACGGAACTTGTGAAGAAAGTTCTAGTGAAGATTTGTTGATATTGTTGATAATTGATGGTTGAGGCTTGAAAGGTTTAGTTTCAAACGGTTAGTTTTTTACATATCTACGGACCGTAGCCAAAACAAACACACGTATTTGAATTTGTAATTACCTTATTTTCTTTATCTCCTGTTATTTTTTATTTAATTTTACTTAATATCTAATTTATATATATATATATATATATATATAGGCCTACCTACCTCATGTTTACGGAATGCATGTTTGCACAATACAAATAAAAACTTTTCAGGTCCATACGGTCCAATGCCTCACTCTTTCTGGTTATATAAGGTTCAAATACATATTTTTCCTTAACTAATATAATTTAACCAAGAAGGGATATTAAAATGTGATTCATATTTTTTTACGTCATATATCGTGATATCATATCGATATCGTCTGGACAGTGGAAAATATCGTGATATGAATTTTAGCTCATATCGCCCACCCCTAGGTGCTAGCCTTACTAGCCTTACCATGGTGCTAGCCTTACTAGCCTTACCATGGTGCTAGCCTTACTAGCCTTGCCATGGTGCTAGCCTTACTAGCCTTACCATGGTGCTAGCCTTACTAGCCTTACCATGGTGCTAGCCTTACCATGGTGCTAGCCTTACTAGCCTTACCATGGTGCTAGCCTTACCATGGTGCTAACCTTACTAGCCTTACCATGGTGCTAGCCTTACTAGCTTTACCATGGTGCTAGCCTTACTCGCCTTACCATGGTGCTAGCCTTACTAGCCTTACCATGGTGCTAGCCTTACTAGCCTTACCATGGTGCTAGCCTTACTAGCCTTACCATGGTGCTAGCCTTACTAGCCTTACCATGGTGCTAGCCTTACCATGGTGCTAGCCTTACCATGGTGCTAGCCTTACTAGCCTTACCATGGTGCTAGCCTTACCATGGTGCTAACCTTACTAGCCTTACTAGCCTTACCATGGTGCTAGCCTTACTAGCCTTACCATGGTGCTAGCCTTACTAGCCTTACTAGCCTTACCATGGTGCTAGCCTTACTAGCCTTACCATGGTGCTAGCCTTACTAGCCTTACTAGCCTTACCATGGTGCTAGCCTTACTAGCCTTACCATGGTGCTAACCTTACTAGCCTTACCATGGTGCTAGCCTTACTAGCCTTACCATGGTGCTAGCCTTACTAGCCTTACAAGCCTTACTAGCCTTACTAGCCTTACTAGCCTTACCATGGTGCTAGCCTTACTAGCCTTGCTAGCCTTACCATGGTGCTAGCCTTACTAGCCTTACTAGCCTTACCATGGTGCTAGCCTTACTAGCCTTACTAGCCTTACCATGGTGCTAGCCTTACTAGCCTTACCATGGTGCTAGCCTTCCTAGCCTTACTAGCCTTACCATGGTGCTAGCCTTACTAGCCTTACTAGCCTTACCATGGTGCTAGCCTTACTAGCCTTACTAGCCTTACCATGGTGCTAGCCTTACTAGCCTTACTAGCCTTACTAGCCTTACCATGGTGCTAGCCTTACTAGCCTTACTAGCCTTGCTAGCCTTACTAGCCTTGCTAGCCTTACTAGCCTTACTAGCCTTACCATGGTGCTAGCCTTACTAGCCTTACTAGCCTTACTAGCCTTACTAGCCTTACTAGCCTTACCATGGTGCTAGCCTTACTAGCCTTGCTAGCCTTACTAGCCTTACCATGGTGCTAGCCTTACTAGCCTTACTAGCCTTACCATGGTGCTAGCCTTGCTAGCCTTCCTAGCCTTACTAGCCTTACCATGGTGCTAGCCTTACTAGCCTTACTAGCCTTACCATGGTGCTAGCCTTACTAGCCTTACTAGCCTTACCATGGTGCTAGCCTTACTAGCCTTACTAGCCTTACCATGGTGCTAGCCTTACTAGCCTTACTAGCCTTACTAGCCTTACCATGGTGCTAGCCTTACTAGCCTTACTAGCCTTGCTAGCCTTACTAGCCTTGCTAGCCTTACTAGCCTTACTAGCCTTACCATGGTGCTAGCCTTACTAGCCTTACTAGCCTTACCATGGTGCTAGCCTTACTAGCCTTACTAGCCTTACCATGGTGCTAGCCTTACTAGCCTTGCTAGCCTTACTAGCCTTACTAGCCTTGCTAGCCTTACTAGCCTTACTAGCCTTACTAGCCTTACCTACAGAACAGCCCCTCCTTACCTCCAGGCTCTAAAACTACACCCCACTTAACCAGCACTTGACCCCCCCAACCCCCCTTCTAGCTCTGACAGATACGTTATTGAGGAAGAATGTCCTTTCTATGCCTTTGATGTGGTTGTCCCACCTAGCAATTGTTGTTACACGTGGTCTGCCACTGCGAGGACGATCAGCTGTCCGTCCTGTCTCCCTGTAGCGCTGTCTTAGGCGTCTCACAGTACGGACATTGCAATTTATTGCCCTGGCCACATCTGCAGTCCTCATGCCTCCTTGGAGCATGCCTAAGGCACGTTCTTTTGGTGTTTTTCAGAGTCAGTAGAAAGGCCTCTTTAGTGTCCTAAGTTTTCATAACAGTGACCTTAATTGCCTACCGTCTGTAAGCTGTTAGTGTCTTAACGACCGTTCCACAGGTGCATGTTCAATAATTGTTTATGGTTCATTGAACAAGCATGGGAAACAGTGTTTAAACCCTTTACAATGAAGATCTATGAAGTTATTTGGATTTTTACGAATTATCTTTGAAAGACAGGGTCCTGAAAAAGGGAAGTTTCTTTTTTTGCTGAGTTAACCTAACTATAATCAGTTTAACTATAACCAATTTTAACTATAACCTAACTATAAGCAGTTTAAGTAAGTTTCTTACTTGAAGACATTGTAGAGGCTCATGGGAAGGGTCACAGTGAAGGAACAACCTGGAGATGACATCACAGAAACCAATCAGAACACAACATCCCATCTGAACCAATCACACAGCAAGGTGCACCCAACGGACCAATGGGAGCTCACCGAGGATCATGAAAGTGAAGAGGTCTCGGTAGTGGAAGTTCCACCAGATTGGTTCATACCACGTCTCCACGCCAACCATCGCTGTGAAGATGTACACTATAGAGATGGACTGAGAGAGAGAGAGAGAGAGAAAGAATGAAGGATGAGGGGCCGTGTGTGTGTATTCAATAGGTAGGTGTGTAGGTATATATAATAATAGGTGGGTGTGTAGGTATATATAATAATAGGTAGGTGTGTAGGTATAGATAATAATAGGTAGGTGTGTAGGTATAGATAATAATAGGTAGGTGTGTAGGTATAGATAATAATAGGTAGGTGTGTAGGTATAGATAATAATAGGTAGGTGTGTAGGTATAGATAATAATAGGTAGGTGTGTAGGTATAGATAATAATAGGTAGGTGTGTAGGTATATATAATAATAGGTAGGTGTGTAGGTATAGATAATAATAGGTAGGTGTGTAGGTATAGATAATAATAGGTAGGTGTGTAGGTATAGATAATAATAGGTAGGTGTGTAGGTATAGATAATAATAGGTAGGTGTGTAGGTATAGATAATAATAGGTAGGTGTGTAGGTATAGATAATAATAGGTAGGTGTGTAGGTATATATAATAATAGGTAGGTGTGTAGGTATAGATAATAATAGGTAGGTGTGTAGGTATATATAATAATAGGTAGGTGTGTAGGTATATATAATAATAGGTAGGTGTGTAGGTATGGATAATAATAGGTAGGTGTGTAGGTATGGATAATAATAGGTAGGTGTGTAGGTATATATAATAATAGGTAGGTGTGTAGGTATGGATAATAATAGGTAGGTGTGTAGGTATGGATAATAATAGGTAGGTGTGTAGGTATGTATAATAATAGGTAGGTGTGTAGGTATATATAATAATAGGTAGGTGTGTAGGTATAGATAATAATAGGTAGGTGTGTAGGTATAGATAATAATAGGTAGGTGTGTAGGTATAGATAATAATAGGTAGGTGTGTAGGTATAGATAATAATAGGTAGGTGTGTAGGTATAGATAATAATAGGTAGGTGTGTAGGTATAGATAATAATAGGTAGGTGTGTAGGTATGGATAATAATAGGTAGGTGTGTAGGTATGGATAATAATAGGTAGGTGTGTAGGTATGGATAATAATAGGTAGGTGTGTAGGTATGGATAATAATAGGTAGGTGTGTAGGTATGGATAATAATAGGTAGGTGTGTAGGTATAGATAATAATAGGTAGGTGTGTAGGTATAGATAATAATAGGTAGGTGTGTAGGTATAGATAATAATAGGTAGGTGTGTAGGTATAGATAATAATAGGTAGGTGTGTAGGTATAGATAATAATAGGTAGGTGTGTAGGTATAGATAATAATAGGTAGGTGTGTAGGTATAGATAATAATAGGTAGGTGTGTAGGTATAGATAATAATAGGTAGGTGTGTAGGTATAGATAATAATAGGTAGGTGTGTAGGTATAGATAATAATAGGTAGGTGTGTAGGTATAGATAATAATAGGTAGGTGTGTAGGTATAGATAATAATAGGTAGGTGTGTAGGTATAGATAATAATAGGTAGGTGTGTAGGTATAGATAATAATAGGTAGGTGTGTAGGTATAGATAATAATAGGTAGGTGTGTAGGTATAGATAATAATAGGTAGGTGTGTAGGTATAGATAATAATAGGTAGGTGTGTAGGTATATATAATAATAGGTAGGTGTGTAGGTATATATAATAATAGGTAGGTGTGTAGGTATATATAATAATAGGTAGGTGTGTAGGTATATATAATAATAGGTAGGTGTGTAGGTATATATAATAATAGGTAGGTGTGTAGGTATATATAATAATAGGTAGGTGTGTAGGTATATATAATAATAGGTAGGTGTGTAGGTATATATAATAATAGGTAGGTGTGTAGGTATATATAATAATAGGTAGGTGTGTAGGTATATATAATAATAGGTAGGTGTGTAGGTATATATAATAATAGGTAGGTGTGTAGGTATATATAATAATAGGTAGGTGTGTAGGTATATATAATAATAGGTAGGTGTGTAGGTATATATAATAATAGGTAGGTGTGTAGGTATATATAATAATAGGTAGGTGTGTAGGTATATATAATAATAGGTAGGTGTGTAGGTATATATAATAATAGGTAGGTGTGTAGGTATATATAATAATAGGTAGGTGTGTAGGTATATATAATAATAGGTAGGTGTGTAGGTATATATAATAATAGGTAGGTGTGTAGGTATATATAATAATAGGTAGGTGTGTAGGTATATATAATAATAGGTAGGTGTGTGTCCTACTCACCACTTGGCTGATGTCATAGCCCCAGGGCAGGAAGAGGACTCCTGTGTTGTATTTCTCCCAGTGAGACAGGATGAATGAGAACAGGACAACCCACAGGATGTAGTACAACGTGGCCACGCCCACACCGCTCGCGCCACGCCCAAATATGGAGTAGACGGTGGCCACGAAGAACACACAGGCCCAGCTGTCCAGGCCGTGGTCAAACAGCTCCCCCAGTGGTGTGGAGGAGTTAGTACGCCTCGCCTGCTTACCATCCACACCGTCTTTATAACAGAGAGAGAGAGAGACAGAGACACACACACCAGTAAAAAAACACACACACACACACACACACACACACACCCCAGTAAGAACACACACAGCAGTACTGACCCAGTGTATACGCCAGGAAGTTGAAGAGTCCTGCAGTGACCCAAACACAGCTTGGCACATGTGTGTTTCCTTCAGCTAAGACACAGACACACCCCAAAACACACACAACCAGAAACACACACACACACACACACACACACACACACACACACACACACACACACACACACAACCGGAAACACACACACACAAACAGAGAGAAATCAATGACTTAGTAAGGTAGGCTACATATCAGTCCATTGTTGCATCAACTAGTCCTTTCATTAATCATTCCAGGGTCTTTGCGTACACAGTGTTACGTTTCGGGACCCTATTTGATAAAAAATATATATATAATCAGTCTGGTATGAGAACGGTAGCCCCTGTCTGCAAAATCAGGGTGTTTGCAGAAAGCTGAGCATCTTGGCTATTGATCGGTGCCTTCAAATCTTTGGTGTAACTTCCTACCATATATGGGCATACAAATGTATAATGGCAGGCCGAGCCGATGACCTCATTTCAAGATGGTGGGAACAAATCTAGCCTATTGCCAATGTTATCCGATGATGTATGACTTAATGGCAACATCGAATGTCCACCGAGTGACTATATTTTTGCGCATCAAAAACTTGATGTTGTCTGCTTACGTGCTGTAGGCATCCATTACACGGGGGATTGGCTACTATGGCACCTTGATAGTCTTGTAGCCAATGAGAGAAGCTTTCCAGGGATATGCAGTTGACTGGGTGGTACAGAGCAAGGCCTATAACCTTTTATGCGTAATGCGAACTATTGCTACCGGGCTCAGAGACTTGGAAACGTCCCGTGACCACACCTGACACCACTTACTAAAACATCTGCCCATTTCTAGTTGTTAGGTCTATCAATCCCATTTTTTATTCTGATATTGTTCACATGTTGTGGAAGCCATCTGATGTGTTTCCAGCTCTACTCATCAATAATTCACTTATAGCTTGTCAATGAAAGATGACTTTCAAAATAAAAACACGGTTATTTTGTGTGTGCTTGATCTTGGGTATTCTGAACTATGTAACTCCTATCTATCTTCTGATCATTTACTCATCATCTCCCAGATGTCTTCTTTCCAAATATACCAAGTTCCTGCATTTTAGAATCATTATTATTATTATTATTAGAATCATGCACATGAATAGCAGTCACTTTTGGGTATGTCTATTTAGGCTGAAATCTACATTTTGCCATTAGTGAGCAGTGAGCTTTTCTTTACACACACTAGAGTTGTCATTGGGCATGAACATCAGAGCCTGGTCCGACCTAAGCCCGCTGAGCTGAGGCCCAAGCCCCAGAATCAAAGAAATTGAATGAGCCCGGCCAGATAAAAAAGCCCTATTTCTAGAAAACAAAATATTGATTTTAACTGTTGAGAACAATTAGGTGGAGGTGGAAGCAGAGTGAGGAGACAAGGAAACAGCCCTCGTCTTAGTGAGGAGACAAATAAACAGCCCTCGTCTTAGTGAGGAGACAAAGAAACAGCCCTCGTCTTAGTGAGCAGACAAGGAAACAGCCCTCGTCTTAGTGAGGAGACAAGGAAACAGCCCTCATCTTAGTGAGGAGAGGAAAAGTCACCTAGTTATGATCAACTGAATGAATCCAGTAGGCAATAGGTTCATGTAGGGCTGTCCCCGACCAAAAAAATATTGGTCTACCGAAAGTCGTCTATTCTTTCGACCAGTCGATTGGTAGAAATGTTAAAACGTCATTTTTTTCATATATAGACAAACTCTGTGTTTTAATTAGGGCTGACCCTATTTAGTCGATTGTTTGGTCGATTGTTTGGTCGATAGGCTGTTGGTCGACAAAGATTTTTTAGTCGAGCACTCTAAAATAAACAAATAAAATATATACAGTACCAGTCAAAAGTTTGGACACACCTACTCATTCAAGGGTTTTCCTTTGTTTTAACTATTTTCTACATTGTAGAATAATAGTGAAGACATCAAAACTATGAAATAACACATATGGAATCATGTAGTAACCAAAAAAGTGTTAAACAAATCAAAATATATTTTATATTTGAGATTCTTCAAAGTAGCAACCCTTTGCCTTGATGACAGTTTTGCACACTCTTGGCATATATATATATATATATATATATATATATATATATATATATATATATATATATATATATATATATCAAAAATATATATATTTTTTAAATGGCACACGAGACACCCGTCTGATTCACGCCTGTCTCAGCGGACTAATCCATTGGGGAAGCTGCGGGGATGGCACACGAGACACCCGTCTGATTCACGCCTGTCTCAGCGGACTAATCCATTGGGGAAGCTGCGGGGATGGCTCACGAGACACCTGTCTGATTCACGCCTGTCTCAGCGGACTAATCCATTGGGGAAGCTGCGGGGATGGCTCACGAGACACCTGTCTGATTCACGCCTGTCTCAGCGGACTAATCCATTGGGGAAGCTGCAGGGATGGCTCACGAGACACCTGTCTGATTCACACCTGTCTCAGTGGACTAATCCATTGGGGAAGCTGCGGGGATGGCTCACGAGACACCTGTCTGATTCACGCCTGTCTCAGCGGACTAATCCATTGGGGAAGCTGCGGGGATGGCTCACGAGACACCTGTCTGATTCACGCCTGTCTCAGTGGACTAATCCATTGGGGAAGCTGCGGGGATGGCTCACGAGACACCCGTCTGATTCACACCTGTCTCAGTGGACTAATCCATTGGGGAAGCTGCGGGGATGGCTCACGAGACACCTGTCTGATTCACGCCTGTCTCAGTGGACTAATCCATTGGGGAAGCTGCGGGGATGGCTCACGAGACACCTGTCTGATTCACGCCTGTCTCAGTGGACTCAGTAATTGATAGAAGAATTTGGTAATGACTAATTATTACACCCCGAAACTGTGTGAAATGTGTTAGAATCATAAGACTGTAATCTGATAATGTGTGTAGCTTAGTTAGAAGTACAATGAGGCAGTTGTCTTATTTTTGTCTTTAGGCAAGCAGAAGTGCAAAACGATTGAAACCAATAACAGGAGACCGGTTTCAAAAACAGATGTCCCCACACAGGGAAGGGGAGTGAGAGGCTTGCAGAATATTGTGAGAACAGCGATAACTATGTATGGGAATAGAGAAGAAATGCAGCCTGCCCGAGCAAGGAGTAGACTATGATAAGAACATGTGTGTGTGTGTGTGTGTGTGTGTGTGTGTGTGTGTGTGTGTGTGTGACCTGATGGTCAGGAGAGCAGAGGATAACCATATGAGCTAAACCCAGGTGTGAGGTTACAAGATGTGTACGGTGGAAAATACAGCCGCCTAAAGCCTAAAGCGGGGTGGGATTTTTCCTCTGACGTATGTGTATAAAAAGATTGTGCGCCCATTTTGGGACAGAGCGCTCTCATGAATAAAGGCTGACCATTGCAGAAAGGGGTCTTTGTTAATTCATTATTTAACTAGAGATTGACAACCTCTGGGAATTATTAAAAGATTTGAGAAGTAGTTGACTTCAACCATTGAGATAACAAAATTCTCGTGACAATTGGTCCTTCGAGCCGGATCTCAAGACCCGTTGTTGTCGTCCCAGGGAACCCCGAAACCGTGCACGGGCGGATCTAGGATCCGTGAGACAAAGACCTGACATCTGAGATTGATGGTTTAATTCAGGCCGGTGGTGACCTGGTTCACGACAGGAACGGTGACGAGATCTAACCAAAATTGAAAATCCCACCCTGCAAGAATAAGGTCAGTAATCTTTATTCATGGTTTGGGGGAATTGAATCTGTAACCTGCAGTAAAAAGTAACAGTTTACATTTGCTGTAGTGAGGTTCCGTCAATAATCCAAAATGGGATCGACATCGCGGTAGCCCGTTTTTAGACGTTTATCTAGAGAAAACCCAATGCGCCAGTATTCTAGATAAATATAAAACGGGGAAAAGGCCGGGTGTAAGATCAAAAACGGAGTGGGGGTCCGAAATTGACTCCAGGTAGTTGAGGCCATTACCAAAAATAAACTAACCTTGTGTTGCGTTCAATCTGGGATTGTCAATAGTACACAGGAAGGAAGTAAACTTCTACGTTTTTAGACATTTATCCAGTATTGTAGATAAATATAAATCGGGGGTGAAACTTCAAGGAGGGAAATAACTATTATCGTGTGAGATAGATACATTAAACAAGTCAAAAGTTATATAATCAACTGTAGATTAGCCGTAACTCTATCAGTTTCAGTGAAAACTGAAGCCTTACAAATTCCGGGTTACCGATAGTGTTAACTAATAATCATATAAGGTTGTATACGTGTGAGACCTAATGATCCATCAAAAGTCGCGATAATTAATTGTTTCAAGGAAGGGACTGAAATAGGTCGCATGAGAAAGAAGGTTACTACAATTGAGTATTTTAAGAGAGGTATGGAATCGAGGGGCGTCTGGACGCAGACCAACTCGAATCCATGGTAAAACAGATGCACACGGTGTGTAAAGGCAGAGCAGAGAGAGAGCGAGTGGAAGGGCTAGATACGGCCAGGGTGTGGCTCTCTGAGGCTCGAAAGAGAGAAGAGGGAGAAAGACAGAAAAAGGAAGTTAAAGAGAAAGAAGTGGAAAGTAAGAAAGAGAAGGCTAAGACAGAACCCAGTAGAGCGGTCCAGATCCAGACAGAACCCACAGCTCCCCCAGTAGAGCGGTCCAGATCCAGACAGAACCCACAGCTCCCCCTGTAGAGCGGTCCAGATCCAGACAGAACCCACAGCTCCCCCTGTAGAGCGGTCCAGATCCAGACAGAACCCACAGCTCCCCCTGTAGAGCGGTCCAGATCCAGAACCCACAGCTCCCCCTGTAGAGCGGTCCAGATCCAGAACCCACAGCTCCCCCTGTAGAGCGGTCCAGATCCAGACAGAACCCACAGCTCCCCCTGTAGAGCGGTCCAGATCCAGACAGAACCCACAGCTCCCCCTGTAGAGCGGTCCAGATCCAGACAGAACCCACAGCTCCCCCTGTAGAGCGGTCCAGATCCAGACAGAACCCACAGCTCCCCCTGTAGAGCGGTCCAGATCCAGACAGAACCCACAGCTCCCCCAGTAGAGCGGTCCAGATCCAGACAGAACCCACAGCTCCCCCTGTAGAGCGGTCCAGATCCAGACAGAACCCACAGCTCCCCCAGTAGAGCGGTCCAGATCCAGAACCCACAGCTCCCCCAGTAGAGCGGTCCAGATCCAGACAGAACCCACAGCTCCCCCTGTAGAGCGGTCCAGATCCAGACAGAACCCACAGCTCCCCCTGTAGAGCGGTCCAGATCCAGAACCCACAGCTCCCCCTGTAGAGCGGTCCAGATCCAGACAGAACCCACAGCTCCCCCAGTAGAGCGGTCCAGATCCAGACAGAACCCACAGCTCCCCCTGTAGAGCGGTCCAGATCCAGACAGAACCCACAGCTCCCCCTGTAGAGCGGTCCAGATCCAGACAGAACCCACAGCTCCCCCTGTAGAGCGGTCCAGATCCAGACAGAACCCACAGCTCCCCCTGTAGAGCGGTCCAGATCCAGAACCCACAGCTCCCCCTGTAGAGCGGTCCAGATCCAGAACCCACAGCTCCCCCTGTAGAGCGGTCCAGATCCAGACAGAACCCACAGCTCCCCCTGTAGAGCGGTCCAGATCCAGACAGAACCCACAGCTCCCCCAGTAGAGCGGTCCAGATCCAGACAGAACCCACAGCTCCCCCTGTAGAGCGGTCCAGATCCAGACAGAACCCACAGCTCCCCCTGTAGAGCGGTCCAGATCCAGACAGAACCCACAGCTCCCCCAGTAGAGCGGTCCAGATCCAGACAGAACCCACAGCTCCCCCTGTAGAGCGGTCCAGATCCAGACAGAACCCACAGCTCCCCCTGTAGAGCGGTCCAGATCCAGACAGAACCCACAGCTCCCCCTGTAGAGCGGTCCAGATCCAGACAGAACCCACAGCTCCCCCTGTAGAGCGGTCCAGATCCAGAACCCACAGCTCCCCCAGTAGAGCGGTCCAGATCCAGACAGAACCCACAGCTCCCCCTGTAGAGCGGTCCAGATCCAGACAGAACCCACAGCTCCCCCAGTAGAGCGGTCCAGATCCAGACAGAACCCACAGCTCCCCCTGTAGAGCGGTCCAGATCCAGAACCCACAGCTCCCCCAGTAGAGCGGTCCAGATCCAGACAGAACCCACAGCTCCCCCTGTAGAGCGGTCCAGATCCAGACAGAACCCACAGCTCCCCCTGTAGAGCGGTCCAGATCCAGACAGAACCCACAGCTCCCCCAGTAGAGCGGTCCAGATCCAGACAGAACCCACAGCTCGCCCTGTAGAGCGGTCCAGATCCAGACAGAACCCACAGCTCCCCCTGTAGAGCGGTCCAGATCCAGACAGAACCCACAGCTCCCCCTGTAGAGCGGTCCAGATCCAGACAGAACCCACAGCTCCCCCTGTAGAGCGGTCCAGATCCAGACAGAACCCACAGCTCCCCCTGTAGAGCGGTCCAGATCCAGACAGAACCCACAGCTCCCCCTGTAGAGCGGTCCAGATCCAGACAGAACCCACAGCTCCCCCTGTAGAGCGGTCCAGATCCAGACAGAACCCACAGCTCCCCCTGTAGAGCGGTCCAGATCCAGACAGAACCCACAGCTCCCCCTGTAGAGCGGTCCAGATCCAGAATATATCCCTCCTTGGTAGATCAGGCCTGGAGGGAGAATCCAGAAGATGAAGTGGTTGTGGTGGGGGGGAAGGGTGCCACCGCAGGCTGCTGCCGTGGAGCCTCCACCCCCTTACCAGAACCAAGGGGAAGCTAGGAGAGAGAGGAGATAGGGGTAGAAACCCAGGAAAGAGGGAGGGCTAGACGGAGAGTATCGAGATAAACTTAATCAACTACGTAACAATCTCAGAGATTACTACCATAGACATGCTGATTTTTCTCAAATCCATGAGTGCAAACAGGTAGCAGATGGGCTGTATCATCAACAATTACAAATAGCCTGATTGGTTGGGGCACAGCAACACTGATTGAGGTTAAAAGGTATGCCGTTCACCAACAGCAGAACGGGAGAGAGAAGAGGAGTAAGAGAGGCCTGAAGGGAGTTGAGTATCTCATGCCAACTCTCAGGGAGACAGGAGGCCAGAACAAAGGGGCAGTGTCCTGGAAATCACAGTCTGTTTTTTTTGTCAGTTCTGCTGGGAGTATATTTGATGAAGGGGATTTGTGTTGAATGAGAGGGTAGAGATTTCATAAAATAATAATTGGAATAATAATTATATATTAACTTGCTCACCCAAAACGTAGACATACGTCATGGGTGAGACATAATTAATATGGGTTTTCTGAATAAACTGACCATAAGTAATGAGGTTAAAGACGTAAGTTATAATATTGAACAAAGCCAATTTAGGGTTTCCATTAAGGAACGTCATTTTGTATCAGATGGTAAGACGACAGACCATTGTGATAGTAGTGGGATTTATTTGTCATTTTAATCACATAGAGTGAATAAATCACGTCTTTATGAGTGTAAATGATCTGCTGGTATGTGTTGCTGGAATGGATACTACAGAGTGTCTGGTTTGGGGATGTATAAGGGACGGTTTGGGGATGTATAAGGGACGGTTTGGGGATGTATAAGGGAAGGTTTGGGGATGTATAAGGGACGGCTTGAAACGTTTGCGTGGTAGTCATTTATTTTATTTTTTCTTTCGTTGCCTAAGGGTTTGCTAGATAAAACGATTGAGAATGGTGGCGTAATGTCTATAAATAAATTGGATATTGATAATATGGATATGAATTCAATATATGATGGTAAAATACAGCAAGTGTTCGGTGTTACTTGTAGCCTACTTAGAAAGGACAGTTGCCTATATCTGCTGTATTCTAAACAATGACGGATTGGGGGTTTCATAAGAGGTGGTTATAATTTTAGTTGATAACAGAGGTAATAGGGTGTAGTTTACGACAACTAGAGAAGCGAATGTCTTATATTCATGGGAAGGGAAGTAAGGGAACTCAGAGAATAATAGGATTATTAAACAAACACTAAGAATAATGAAACAGTGTTGGAAGGAAGCAGAGTATGTAAGATAACATCGACTGACTGGTCTGGTGGATAGTATAACATAGTAGTTTAAGTTGCATCTCTGGGAATAGATGTTTTGTTTGTTTTGACTATAACTTAAAAATAATTGGTTATCTGTTAAAGTAATGTTAGATGGAAAGACAGCGGTAGAGGATAGAGATTGTACAGGGTTTCCTGCGTAAAAAAAAAAAAGTAATAGAAATTGGGTGATAAGAAATGTTGAATTGCATTGTTTAAGCAAGAATGGTATTAAATTCATGCTTTCTAGTTATGTGTATACAAGTTGTATTCGTTTTTAGTGGTGTGGATAGAATTGACTAATGCCAGGATTTAGTAAACGAAGCAGAGGGTAATGTGGAGCGGATGTCTGAATAGTTTGTTTATACAACAGTGAGTTCTGCAGACAGTTCGCGTTGACCAATGGGAGATCGTTTTTACCATTAGGCTGATGGCGTAGTAAACATTTTCAGAAGGTTCTGGATTTATTAAACAATACGTTTATATTTTAATAAATTAATGCAACAGGTTTAAATCAGTAGATTCAGGAGTCTTATGGCTTGGGGGTAGAAGCTGTTCAGGAGTCTTATGGCTTGGGGGTAGAAGCTGTTCAGGAGTCTTATGGCTTGGGGGTAGAAGCTGTTCAGGAGTCTTATGGCTTGGGGGTAGAAGCTGTTCAGGAGTCTTATGGCTTGGGGGTAGAAGCTGTTCAGGAGCCTTATGGCTTGGGGGTAGAAGCTGTTCAGGAGTCTTATGGCTTGGGGGTAGAAGCTGTTCAGGAGTCTTATGGCTTGGGGGTAGAAGCTGTTCAGGAGTCTTATGGCTTGGGGGTAGAAGCTGTTCAGGAGTCTTATGGCTTGGGGGTAGAAGCTGTTCAGGAGTCTTATGGCTTGGGGGTAGAAGCTGTTCAGGAGTCTTATGGCTTGGGGGTAGAAGCTGTTCAGGAGTCTTATGGCTTGGGGGTAGAAGCTGTTCAGGAGTCTTATGGCTTGGGGGTAGAAGCTGTTCAGGAGTCTTATGGCTTGGGGGTAGAAGCTGTTCAGGAGTCTTATGGCTTGGGGGTAGAAGCTGTTCAGGAGTCTTATGGCTTGGGGGTAGAAGCTGTTCAGGAGTCTTATGGCTTGGGGGTAGAAGCTGTTCAGGAGTCTTATGGCTTGGGGGTAGAAGCTGTTCAGGAGTCTTATGGCTTGGGGGTAGAAGCTGTTCAGGAGTCTTATGGCCTGGGGGTAGAAGCTGTTCAGGAGTCTTATGGCTTGGGGGTAGAAGCTGTTCAGGAGTCTTATGGCTTGGGGGTAGAAGCTGTTCAGGAGTCTTATGGCTTGGGGGTAGAAGCTGTTCAGGAGTCTTATGGCTTGGGGGTAGAAGCTGTTCAGGAGTCTTATGGCTTGGGGGTAGAAGCTGTTCAGGAGTCTTATGGCTTGGGGGTAGAAGCTGTTCAGGAGTCTTATGGCTTGGGGGTAGAAGCTGTTCAGGAGTCTTATGGCTTGGGGGTAGAAGCTGTTCAGGAGTCTTATGGCTTGGGGGTAGAAGCTGTTCAGGAGTCTTATGGCTTGGGGGTAGAAGCTGTTCAGGAGTCTTATGGCTTGGGGGTAGAAGCTGTTCAGGAGCCTTATGGCTTGGGGGTAGAAGCTGTTCAGGAGTCTTATGGCTTGGGGGTAGAAGCTGTTCAGGAGTCTTATGGCTTGGGGGTAGAAGCTGTTCAGGAGTCTTATGGCTTGGGGGTAGAAGCTGTTCAGGAGTCTTATGGCTTGGGGGTAGAAGCTGTTCAGGAGTCTTATGGCTTGGGGGTAGAAGCTGTTCAGGAGTCTTATGGCTTGGGGGTAGAAGCTGTTCAGGAGTCTTATGGCTTGGGGGTAGAAGCTGTTCAGGAGTCTTATGGCTTGGGGGTAGAAGCTGTTCAGGAGCCTTATGGCTTGGGGGTAGAAGCTGTTCAGGAGTCTTATGGCTTGGGGGTAGAAGCTGTTCAGGAGTCTTATGGCTTGGGGGTAGAAGCTGTTCAGGAGTCTTATGGCTTGGGGGTAGAAGCTGTTCAGGAGCCTTATGGCTTGGGGGTAGAAGCTGTTCAGGAGTCTTATGGCTTGGGGGTAGAAGCTGTTCAGGAGTCTTATGGCTTGGGGGTAGAAGCTGTTCAGGAGTCTTATGGCTTGGGGGTAGAAGCTGTTCAGGAGTCTTATGGCTTGGGGGTAGAAGCTGTTAAGGAGTCTTATGGCTTGGGGGTAGAAGCTGTTCAGGAGTCTTATGGCTTGGGGGTAGAAGCTGTTCAGGAGTCTTATGGCTTGGGGGTAGAAGCTGTTCAGGAGTCTTATGGCTTGGGGGTAGAAGCTGTTCAGGAGTCTTATGGCTTGGGGGTAGAAGCTGTTCAGGAGCCTTTTGGACCTAGACTTGGCGCTCCGGTACCGCTTGCCGTGCGGTAGCAGAGAGAACAGTCTATGACTAAGGTGGCATTTTTATGAATGTTTTATTGGATTTTGCATTGTATTATGTAGCGTGTATTGCATTATGTATTGTATTATGTAGTGAATATTGTATTATGTATTGTATTATGTAGTGTTTATGTAGTGTATTATCTAGTGTGTATTGTATTATGTAGTGTATTATGTAGTGTATTATCTAGTGTATTATCTAGTGTATTATGTATTATATTATGTAGTCTATTATTTAGTGTATTATGTAGTGTATTATGCAGTGTATATTGTATTATTTTATGTAGTGTATTATGTATTGTATTATGTCATGTGTATTGTATTATATTATATAGTGTATTAAGTAGTGTATTATTTAGTGTGTAGTCTATTATGTGGTGTATTATGTAGTACATTATGTAGTGTATTATGTAGTGTGTATTGTATTATGTAGTACATGATGTAGTGTATTATGTAGTGTGTATTGTATTATGTAGTGTATTATGTAGTGTGTATTGTATTATGTAGTGTATTATCTAGTGTATGAAGTAGTGTATTATGTATTATGTATTTGATTCTGTAGTGTGTATTGTATTATGTAGTGTATTATGTAGTGTATTATGTAGTGTGTATTGTATTATCTTGTGTATTATCTCGTGTATTATGTTGTGTATTAAGTAGTGTGTATTGTATTATGTAGTGTATTATCTAGTGTATTAAGTAGTTTATTATGTATTATGTATTTGATTCTGTAGTGTGTATTGTATTATATTGTGTAGTGTATTACGTAGTGTATTGTAGTGTAGTGCGTGTTGTATTGTATTGTATTATGTAGTGTATTACGTAGTGTATTGTATTGTATTATGTATGTGATACGTGGTTGGGATACGACTGTGATCTGTGGTTGTCTCACCGGTCTACCTGTAGGCCTCTCTGGGAGCGTCTGCTGAATGGCTGAATTGTAATGTAAATGTGCTATTTATGTATATTTATGTATATTATGTATTTTTTGTTGTTTCCTGTTTGGACCCCAGGAAGAGAAGCATCCGTAGCAGCTACACAGAACAAAAATATAAACGCAAAATGTTAAGTTTTGGTCCCATGTTTCAAATCAAATCAAATTTTATTTGCCACATGCGCCGAATACAACAGGTGTAGACATTAGTGAAATGCTTACTTACAAGCCCTTACCCAACAATGCAAAGTAAAACAAATTTTAAAAAAGTGTTAAGCAAAAAAAATAAAAGCAAATAACTAAAGAGCAGCAGTAAAATAAAATAACAGTAGGGAGGCTATATACAGGGGGGTACCGGTACAGAGTCAATGGGAAATAACAGTAGGGAGGCTATATACAGGGGGGTACCGGTACAGAGTCAATGTGTAATAACAGTAGGGAGGCTATATACAGGGGTACCGGTACAGAGTCAATGTGTAATAACAGTAGAGAGGCTATATACAGGGGGGTACCGGTACAGAGTCAATGGGAAATAACAGTAGAGAGGCTATATACAGGGGGGTACCGGTACAGAGTCAATGTGTAATAACAGTAGGGAGGCTATATACAGGGGGGTACCGGTACAGAGTCAATGGGAAATAACAGTAGGGAGGCTATATACAGGGGGGTACCGGTACAGAGTCAATGGGAAATAACAGTAGGGAGGCTATATACAGGGGGTACCGGTACAGAGTCAATGTGTAATAACAGTAGGGAGGCTATATACAGGGGGTACCGGTACAGAGTCAATGTGAAATAACAGTAGGGAGGCTATATACAGGGGGTACCGGTACAGAGTCAATGTGTAATAACAGTAGCGAGGCTATATACAGGGGGGTACCAGTACAGAGTCAATGTGAAATAACAGTAGAGAGGCTATATACAGGGGGTACCGGTGCAGAGTCAATGTGCGGGGGCACCGGCTAGTTTCATGAGCTGAAATTTGTTTACATCCATGTTAGTAAGAATTTCTCCTTAGCCAATATAATCCATCCACCTGACAGGTGTGGTATATCAAGAAGCTGATTAAACAGCATGATCATTACACAGGTGCACCTTGTGCTGGGGACTATAAAAGGCCACTCTAAAACGTGCAGTTTTGTCACAACACAATGCCACAGATGTCTCATATTTTGAGGGAGTGTGCAATTGGCATGCTGACTGCAGGAATGTCAACCAGAGCTGTTGCCAGATAATTTAATGTTCATTTCTCTACCATAAGCCGCCTCAAAAGTCATTTTAGACAATTTGGCAGTACGACCAACCAGCCTCAAACCGCAGACCACGTATAACACACCAGCCCAGGACCTCCACATCCCGCTTCTTGACCAGCGGAATTGTCTGTGACCATACACCCAGATAGCTGATGAAACTGTTGGTTTGCACAACTGAAGAATTTCTGTCAGAAACCGTCTCAGGGAAGCTCATCTGCGTGCTCGTCGTCCTCACCAGGTTCTTTGACCTGACTGCGGTTCGACGTCGTAACCAACTTCAGTGGGCAAATGATCACCTTCGATGGCCACTGGCACGCTGGAGAAGTGTGCTCTTCACAGATTAATCCCGGTGTCAACTGTACCGGGCAGATGGCAGACAGCGTGTATGGCATCGTGTGGGCGAGCGGTTTGCTGATATCAACGTTGTGAACAGAGTGGCCCCATGGTGGCGGTGGGGTTATGGTATGAGCAGGCATAAGGTATGGGCAGTTGGTAGCTCAATTGGTAGAGCATGGCGCTTGTAACGGCAGGGTAGTGGGTTCGATCCCCGGGACCACCCATACGTAAAAATGTATGCACACATGACTGTAAGTGGCATATTATTATTATATTATTATAAGCTACGGACAACAAACACAATTTTATTGATGCACAGAGATACTGTGACGAGATCCATCCGCTGCCATCACCTCATGTTTCAGCATGATAATGCACGGCCCATTGTCACAAAGATCTGTTCACGATTCCTGGAAGCTGAAAATTTCCCAGTTCTTCTATGGCCTGCATACTCACCAGACGTCACCCATTGAGCATGTTTGGGATGCTCTCGATCAACGTGTACGACAGCGTGTTCCAGTTGCCACCAATTTCCAGCAGCTTCGCACAGCCATTGAGAGGAGTGAGACAACATTCCACTCCACAATCAACAGCCTGATCAACTCTATGTGAAGGAGAGGTGATAGTACTGGCGCCGACAAAGATAGCGGCCTCGCGACTAGCTCTTAGGAAACTTTGTAGTACTTTGCTTTTTTATGTATTATTTTTTACATTATTAGCTCAGAAAGTGTTTTGTATCATTACATACAGCCGGGAAAAACTATTGGATATCAGAGCGGCTGTAACTCACCAGCATTACGACCAGGAATACGACTTTCCTGGAGCAGATCCTTTGTTTGCTCTCCCCAGGGAAATTGAACTGATTCCAGCGGCTGACCCAAAACATTGCCGGCGGAGGAGAGGCACTCGGAGTGGCCTGCTGGTTCGACTTAGGAGGCGCGCACACCACCCACCGCTTCCAACTATACTACTCGCTAATGTTCAGTCTTTGGATAACAAGGTCGACGAGCTCAGGGCAAGGATTTCTTTCCAGAGAGACATCAGGGCCTATTTTACGGAAACATGGCTCTCTGGGGATATTCTGTCGAAATCGGTCCAGCCAAATGGGTTCTCAGTTCATCGCGCAGACAGTAATAAATATCTCTCCGGGAAGCAGAAGTGCGGAGGTGTGTGTTTCATGATTAACGACTCATGGTGTAAATGTAGTAACATACAGGAACTCAAGTCCCTTTGTTCACCCGACCTAGAATACCTCACAATCAAATGCCAACCGTATTATTTTCTTCTGTTATAGTCCCGGCCGTGTATATCCCCCTCAAGCCGATACCACGACGGCCCTCAAAGAACTACACTGGAGTTTCTGCAAACTGGAAACCACATATCCTGAGGCTGCATTTATTGTAGCTGGGGATTTTAACAAAGCAAATTTTGAGGACTAGGCTGCCGAAGTCCTATCAACATATCGACTGTTGTACTCGGGCTGCTAAAATACTCGACCATTGCTATTCGAACTTCCGGGATGGTTATAAGGCCCTCCCCCGCCCTCCTTTCGGCAAATCTGACCACGCCTCCATTTTGCTCCTCCTTTCCTATAGGCAGAAACTCAAAACAGGAAGTACCCGTGCTAAGGACTATACATACTGCTTGACTAGTTGGGCCCAAGCTTGCTGTAAAACAGTAAGACCTATTCAGTCTGTCTACAAACAGGCTCTCAAAGTGCTTGATAGGAAGCCCAATAGCCATCATCACTGTCACATCCTTAGAAAGCATGAGCTCCTGAGTTGGGAAAATCTTGTGCAATACACCGATGCATGTCTTGTATTCAAGATCCTAAATGGCTTGGCTCCCCCTCCACTCAGTATTTTTGTTAAACAGAAAACCCAAACATATGGCAGCAGATCCACAAGGTCTGCCATGAGAGGTGACTGTGTAGTTCCCCTAAGGAAAAGCACCTTTAGTAAATCCGCTTTTTCTGTGAGAGCTTCCCATGTCTGGAATACACTGCCATCAGACACACATAACTGCACCACATATCACACTTTCACAAAATGCTTGAAGACATGGCTAAAGGTCAATCAGATCTGTGAACATGGTCCCTAGCTGTGTGTTGCCGCTTTCCATGTCTGTTGTCTGTAACTTGTGAGGTGTGGAAACACTTTGTTGCTTTTATGAATTTTGTCTTGCTGCTTTTTGTTCTATGTTGCTCGGTCTGTATGCTACGTCTTGTTTGTCCTATGTTGCTATGTCTGTATGCTATGTCTTGTTCTATGTTGTTATTGTCTATATTGTAATTGTTTTTAATAACCTGCCCAGGGACTGCGGTTGAAAATTAGCCGGCTGGCTAAAACCGGCACTTTTACTGAAACGTTGATTAATGTGCACTGTCCCTGTAAAAATAAACTCAAACTCAAACTCAAACAACGCTGGTCTGACCAATCGGAATCCACGCTCCAAGATTGTTTTGATCACGCGGACTGGATGGGTAGCTTGCGAAAATAATTTAGACGAATACACTGAAACGGTGACTGAGTTTATCAGGAAGTGTATAGGTGATGTTGTGCCCACTCTGACTATTTAATCCTACCCTAACCAGAAACCGTGGATAGATGGCAGCATACGCGCAAAACTGAAAGCGCGAACCACCGCATTTAACCATGGCAAGGTGACTGGGAATATGGCAGAATACAAACAGTGTAGCTACTCACTCCGCAAGACAATTAAACTGGCAAAACATCAGTATAGAGACAAAGTGGAGTAGCAATTCAACGGCTCAGACACGAGACGTATGTGGCAGGCTACAGGGTCTACAGACAATCACGGACTACAAAAGGAAAACCAGCCACGTCGCCGACACCGACGTCTCGCTTCCAGACAAGCTAAACACCTTCTTCGCCAGCTTTGAGGCTAACACAGTGCCACCGACGCAGCCCACTACCAAAGACTGTGGCCTCTCCTTCTCCGTGGCCGATGTGAATGAGACATTTAAGCATGTTAACCCCCGCAAGGCTGCCGGCCCAGACGGCATCCCTAGCCGCGTCCTCAGAGCATGCGCAGACCAGCTGGCTGGTGTGTTTTACGGACATATTCAATCTCTCCCTTTCCCAGTCTGCTGTCCCCACATGCTTCAAGATGGCCACCATTGTTCCTGTACCCAAGAAAGCAAAGGGTAACTGAACTAAATGACTATCGCCACGTAGCACTCACCTCTGTCATCGTGAAGTGCTTTGAGAGACTAGTCAAGGATCATATCACCTCTATCTTACCTGTCACCCGAGACCCACTTCAATTTGCTTACCGCCCCAAAAGATCCACAGACGATGCGATCGTCATCACACTGCACACTGCCCTATCCCATCTGGACAACAGGAATACCTATGTAAGAATGCAGTTCATTGACTACAGCTCAGCATTCAACACCATAGTACCCTCCAAGCTCATCATTAAGCTCGAGGCCCTGGGTCCGAACCCCGCCCTGTGCAACTGGGTCCTGGACTTCCTGACGGGCCGCCCCCAGGTGGTGAGGGTAGGAAACAACATCTCCACTTCGTTGATCCTCAACACTGGGGCCCCACAAGGGTGCGTGCTCAGACCCCTCCTGTACTCCCTGTTCACCCATGACTGCGTGGCCAAGCACGCCTCCAACTCAATCATCAAGTTTGCAGATGACACAACAGTAGTAGGCTTGATTACCAACAATGACGAGACAGCCTACAGGGAGGAGGTGAGGGTTCTGGGAGTGTGGTGCCAGGAAAATAACCTCTCACTCAACGTCAACAAAACAAAGGAGATGATTGTGGACTTCAGGAAACAGCAGAGGGTGCACCCCCCCCCCTATCCACATCGACGGGACCGCAGTGGAGAAGGTGGAAAGCTTCAAGTTCCTTGGCGTACACATCACTGACAAACTGAAATGGTCCACCCACGCAGAGAGTGTGGTGAAGAAGGCGCAACAGAGCCTCTCAACCTCAGGAGGCTGAAAAAATGTGGCTTGGTCGCTAAGACCCTCAAACTTTTACAGATGCACAATTGAGAGCATCCTGTAGGGCTGTATCACCGCCTGATACGGCAAACGTATCGGTCTGCCGAACGCATTACCGGGGGCAAACTACCCGCCCTCCAAGACACCTACAGCACCAGATGTCACAGGAAGGCCAAAAAGATCATAAAATCACATTTTATTTGCCACATGCACCGAAAACAACAGGTGTAAAGATTACTGTGAAATGTTTACTTACAGCCCTTAACCAACAATGCATTTATTTTTTAATACAAAAGTAAAATAAAACAACAAAAAAGTGTTGAGGAAAAAAAAAAGCAGAAGTAAAATAAAATAACAGTAGGGAGGCTATATACAGGGGGGTACCAGTGTCAATGTGCGAGGGCACCGGCTAGTTGAGGTAATATGTACATGTGGGTAGAGTTAAAAGTGACTATGCATAAATAATTAACAGAGTAGCAGCAGCGTAAAAAGATGGGGTGGGGGTGCAAATAGTCCGGGTAGCCATGATTAGCTGTTCAGGAGTCTTAAGGCTTGGGGGTAGAAGCTGTTGAGAAGCCTTTTGGACCTAGACTTGGCGCTCCGGTACCGCTTGCCGTGCGGTAGCAGAGAGAACAGTCTATGACTAGGGTGGCTGGAGTCTTTGACAATTTTGAGGGCCTTCCTCTGACACCGCCTGGTATAGAGGTCCTGGATGGCAGGAAGCTTGGCCCCAGTGATGTACTGGGCCGTACGCACTACCCTCTGTAGGATCTGAGGACCCATGCCAAATCTTTTCAGTCTCCTGAGGGGGAATAGGCTTTGTCGTGCCCTCTTCACAACTGTCTTGGTGTGTTTGGACCATGATAGTTCATTGGTGATGTGGACACCAAGGAACTTGAAGCTCTCAACCTGTTCCACTACAGCCCCGTCGATGAGAATGGGGGCGTGCTCAGTCCTCTTTTTTTTACCTGTAGCCCACAATCATCTCCTTTGTCTTGGTCTAGTTGAGGGAGAGGTTGTTATCCTGGCACCACACGGCCAGGTCTCTGACCTCCTCCCTACAGGCTGTCTCATCGTTGTCGGTGATCAGGCCTACCACTGTTGTGTCTTCGGCAAACTTAATGATGGTGTTGGAGTCGTGCCTGGCCATGCAGTCATGGGTGAACAGGGAGTACAGGAGGAGACTGAGCACGCACCCCTGAGGGGCCCCCGTGTTGAGGATCAGCGTGGCAGGTGTGTTGTTACCTACCCTTACCACCTAGGGCGGACCATCAGGAAGTCCAGGATCCAGGATCCAGTTGCAGAGGAAGGTGTTTAGTCCCAGGATCCTTAGCCTAGTGATGAGCTTTGAGGGCACTATGGTGTTGAACGCTGAGCTGTAGTCAATGAATAGCATTCTCACGTACAGTGAGGGAAAAAAGTATTTGATCCCCTGCTGATTTTATATGTTTGCCCACTGACAAAGACATGATCAATCTATAATTTTAATGGTAGGTTTATTTGAACAGTGAGAGAAAAACGCATGTCAAAAATGTTATAAATTGATTTGCATTTTAATGAGGGAAATAAGCATTTGACCCCCTCTCAATCAGAAAGATTTCTGGCTTCCAGGTGTCTTTTATACAGGTAACAAGCTGAGATTAGAAGCACACTCTTAAAAGGGAGTGCTCCTAATCTCAGTTTGTTACCTGTATAAAAGACACCTGTCCACAGAAGCAATCAATCAATCAGATTCCAAACTCTCCACCATGGCCTAGACCAAAGAACTCTCCAAGGATGTCAGGGACAAGATTGTAGACCTACACAAGGCTGGAATGGGCTACAAGACCATCTCCAAGCAGCTTGGTGAGAAGGTGACAACAGTTGGTGTGATTATTCGCAAATGGAAGAAACACAAAATAACTGTCAATCTCTCTCAGCCTGGGGATCCATGCAAGATCTCACCTCGTGGAGTTGCAAAGATCTCACCTCGTGGAGTTGCAATGATCATGAGAACGGTGAGGAATCAGCCCAGAACTACACGGGAGGATCTTTTCAATGATCTCAAGGCAGCTGGGACAATAGTCACCAAGAAAACAATTGGTAACACACTACGTCGTGAAGGACTGAAATCCTGCAGAGCCCGCAAGGTCCCCCTGCTTAAGAAAGCACATATACAGGGCCGTCTGAAGTTTGCCAATGAACATCTGAATGATTCAGAGGAGAACTTGGTGAAAGTGTTGTGGTCAGATGAGACCAAAATCGAGCTCTTAGGCATCAACTCAACTCGCCGTATTTGGAGGAGGAGGAATGCTGCCTATGACCCCAAGAACACCATCCCCACCGTCAAACATGGAGGTGGAAACATTATGCTTTGGGGTTGTTTGTCTGCTAAGGGGACAGGACAACTTCACCGCATCAAAGGGACGATGGACGGGGCCATGTACCGTCAAATCTTGGGTGAGAACCTCCTTCCCTCAGCCAGGGCATTGAAAATGGGTCGTGGATGGGTATTCCAGCATGACAATGACCCAAAACCTACCATTAAAATTATAGATTGATCATTTCTTTGTCAGTGGGCAAACGTACAAAATCAGCAGGGGATCAAATACTTTTTTCCCGAAGCGGTCAAGCCGGAGCGCCAAGCGCTACAGAGGTGATGGTGGTGTTTCTAGTGTTACACCTGTTTGTTCTACCCCAGCAGCTGATCCGTAAGGCGCTACAGGGGGTAGTGCGTATGGCCCAGTACATGAAACCAAAATAGAACTTTTTGGTAAAAACTCAACTCGTCGTGTTTGGAGGACAAAGAATGCTGAGTTGCATCCAAAGAACACCATACCTACTGTGAAGCATGGGGGTGGAAACATCATGCTATGGAGCTGTTTTTCTGCAAAGGGACCAGGACGACTGATCCGTGTAAAGGAAAGAATGAATGGGGCCATGTATTGTGAGATTTTAAGTGAAAACCTCCTTCCATCAGCAAGGGCATTGAAGATGAAACGTGGCTGGGTCTTTCAGCATGACAATGATCCCAAACACACCGCCCGGGCAAGGAAGGAGTGGCTTCGTAAGAAGCATTTCAAGGTCCTGGAGTGGCCTAGCCAGTCTCCAGATCTCAACCCCATAGAAAATCTTTGGAGGGAGTTGAAAGTCCGTGTTGCCCAGCGACAGCCCCAAAACATCACTGCTCTAGAGGAGATCTGCATGCAGCAACAGTGAGTGAATACCAGCAACAGTGAGTGAAAACCTTGTGAAGACTTACAGAAAACGTTTGACCTGTGTCATTGCCAACAAAGGGTATATAACAAAGTATTGAGAAACTTTTGTTATTGACCAAATACTTATTTTCCACCATAATTTGCTAATAAATTCATTAAAAATCCTACAATGTGATTTTCTGGATTTTTTTTTCTCATTTTGTCTGTCATAGTTGACGTGTACCTATGATGAAAATTACAGGCCTCTCTCATCTTTTTAAGTGGGAGAACTTGGACAGTTGGTGGCTGACTAAATACTTTTCCCCCCACTGTATAACCACGTTACATGATTTACGAATGGCAAGGGGATATATGAAATTGAGTGAAATTCAGTTCGACACCTTTTCTCAACTAGTCAACACTTGCTGTTCAGTTGTCAATCAAAGCACAGTAAATAGTCTACCATGAGCCACTACTCCGCGTGGCTGGCTATGTGAAACACGTGAAAGAAAATAAATGAATGTGCCAGAAAATAATCATTAGACTAAGAGGATTGACTCATCACCACATTACCAATTAAGAAGAAATTAGACTGCAACCATTCTAGCAGGAGAGGGCTCAACAGACTAGCCAATTGAAACTTTTAAATGAAAAATAACTTAGCCAGACTGTAAGCGGCTGATTAGCCCCAGCCGGTGCTAATGGAAAACACCACATACACTCTGTTGATTCTGTGTCTCGGGTGGGAGATGCAATAGTTATTTAATGAAGGGCTCAATATCTCCTTTTTCCGTTCTTTCTAGTACTATATATTTATTTTTATTTTTTCTGGTGTGTGTGTGTGTGTGTGTATACAGTGGGGAGAACAAGTATTTGATACAGTGGGGAGAACAAGTATTTGATACACTGCCAATTTTGCAGGTTTTCCTACTTACAAAGCATGTAGAGGTCTGTAATTTTTATCATAGGTACACTTCAACTGTGAGAGATGGAATCTAAAACAAAAATCCAGAAAATCACATTGTATGGTTTTTAAGTAATTAATTTGCATTTTATTGCATGACATAAGTATTTGATACATCAGAAAAGCAGAACTTAATATTTGGTACAGAAACCTTTGTTTGCAATTACAGAGATCATACGTTTCCTGTAGGTCTTGACCAGGTTTGCACACACTGCAGCAGGGATTTTGGCCCACTCCTCCATACAGACCTTCTCCAGATCCTTCAGGTTTCAGGGCTGTCGCTGGGCAATACGGACTTTCAGCTCCCTCCAAAGATTTTCTTTTGGGTTCAGGTCTGGAGACTGGCTAGGCCACTCCAGGACATTGAGATGCTTCTTACGGAGCCACTCCTTAGTTGCCCTGGCTGTGTGTTTCGGGTCGTTGTCATGCTGGAAGACCCAGCCACGACCCATCTTCAATGTTCTTACTGAGGGAAGGAGGTTGTTGGCCAAGATCTCGCGATACATGGCCCCATTCATCCTCCCCTCAATACGGTGCAGTCGTCCTGTCCCCTTTGCAGAAAAGCATCCCCAAAGAATGATGTTTCCACCTCCATGCTTCACGGTTGGGATGGTATTCTTGGGGTTGTACTCATCCTTCTTCTTCCTCCAAACACAGCGAGTGGAGTTTAGACCAAAAAGCTATATTTTTGTCTCATCAGACCACATGACCTTCTCCCATTCCTCCTCTGGATCATCCAGATGGTCATTGGCAAACTTCAGACGGGCCTGGACATGAACTGGCTTGAGCAGGGGGACCTTGCGTGCGCTGCAGGATTTTAATCCATGACGGCGTAGTGTGTTACTAATGGTTTTCTTTGAGACTGTGGTCCCAGCTCTCGTCAGGTCATTGACCAAGTCCTGCCGTGTAGTTCTGGGCTGATCCCTCACCTTCCTCATGATCATTGATGCCCCACGAGGTGAGATCTTGCATGGAGCCCCAGACCGAGGGTGATTGACCGTCATCTTGAACTTCTTCCATTTTCTAATAATTGCGGCAACAGTTGTTGCCTTCTCACCAAGCTGCTTGCCTATTGTCCTGTAGCCCATCCCAGCCTTGTGCAGGTCTACAATTTTATCCCTGATGTCCTTACACAGCTCTCTGGTCTTGGCCATTGTGGAGAGGTTGGAGTCTGTTTGATTGAGTGTGTGGACAGGTTTCTTTTATACAGGTAACGAGTTCAAACAGGTGCAGTTAATACAGGTAATGAGTGGAGAACAGGAGGGCTTCTTAAAGAAAAACTAACAGGTCTGTGAGAGCCGGAATTCTTACTGGTTGGTAGGTGATCAAATACTTATGTCATGCAATAAAATGCAAATTAATTACTTAAAAATCATACAATGTTCTCCCCACTGTAGATATTTAGAGGGAGCAGTAGTCTAGTAGAGAGACAGAGATATTTAGTCTAGTAGAAGCCAAGGTGCACTAGTAGGAGGAGTAAAAATAATCAGTTTAATAGTAGTAGTATTATAATAGTAGTGTAATAGTAGTAGTAGTAATAACAATAGTAGTAGTGTTATAATAGTAGTGTAGTAGTAGTAGTAGTAGTAGTAGTAATAATAACAATAGTAGTAGTGTTATAATAGTAATAACAGTAATAATAGTATAATAATAAATAGTAGTATTATAATAGTAGTGTAATAGTAGTAGTAGTAGTAGTAGTAGTAGTAGTAGTAGTAGTAGTAGTAGTATAATAATAAATAGTAGCATTATAATAGCAATAAGAGTATTGTAGTAGTAAACTTTGGGGCTTGGACTGAGCAGTACCGGATGCATCAAAGTGGTAGTCGTAGAAGGTGAGCATGAGGAAGTTGAAGACCAGAAACATGAAGCCAGTGAAGGTGATGAGGTTAGGAGCTAACCACCTGGGTATCACCTGGAGGAGAGGAGAGAGAGAGAGAGAGGTTAGGAGCTAACCAACTGGGTATCACCTGGAGGAGAGGAAAGAGAGAGAGAGGTTAGGAGCTAACCAACTGGGTATCACCTGGAGGAGAGGAGAGAGAGAGAGAGAGAGAGAGAGAGAGAGGTTAG
>NW_028162810.1:0-90204 GCF_964263955.1 Coregonus lavaretus
GACCTGTGTAAACTTTCCTTCATATGCTAGGTTGTAGCAACCTCATGATGGGTGCAGGGAAAATTAGAGTATCATGTAGTAGCTTAAACCTATCGATGTTATATTGAGCTGGGGTGAACGGAATATGAATGACAGTCATCCAATATACTGTAATAGAAAATAAGGCCATGCTCATAATTGTTTTCTTTTTTTCAATGAGCGTCCTCCATCTTAAACGGCACCGACCGCCACTGCCCTTCCTCACACCCTCCTGCTCCTCGCTCTACAAGACTCTCACACTTCTCAAGTCGCCTGCCTCCAACACATACACACAGAAACGCACACAAGAACGCAATACACATACAAACCTGTACACACAAACAGTCACACACATTAACTCACATGAATGCAATACACAGACTGACTCACACATAGACACCACATCGATACACACACTCACACATTCCCACAAACCCCCCCCCCCCCCCCCCCCCCACCCCAACAATGGAGTCCACCCTCAACAGACGACAAGCGGGAGAGAGCTCTACCCCGCTACCCAAGCTCATAGAAACAAGGGAATGAGAGAGAAAAGAAAGGAACCCAAAAGCAAACCCCCGGTCCTCCTCAGGGTCCCTGCCTGGCCCCTTTACCCCCTGTACCCCTTGGCCCCTGTGCTCTGTGTACATCCTGGCGGCCCCCGAGCACCCCAGCTGTCAGGATACTGACGTCTTAATCAATCCTGGCCCACGACCCTGTCACACATACCAGCAAGATGGATGAACAACTTAGTGACCTTTGACCCTCAGCCAACGTTCACAATCCACTGACCCCCCCTAACCCACACACCCCACAACCTCACTGCTCCAACAATGATGGAGGAGTCCCATTCACTCACCACTGCTGGGAACCAGAGGCCAAGGTACCCCCATAACCTTTACACACACACACTCACACACACACACACACACACTCTCTTTCTGACAGAGGACTTGAGACCCACCCCCCATCTCAGCCCCTCTTTAGTGTCTTGGTCCACATGATTATATTTGAAGTTGAGCCCCCCCTCTATTCTGCCTCGTCATGCTGGGGAATATTAACCAGCTCATCAGTGCACTTGAAGGCTGACAGTGAGCTGCACCTTTTGACCCATCAAACACTGAGGTGAACCCTGGACTGACGATCTGGTAGCCATGGAGACCCAGGCAGAATGTGTGTGTGTCTGACCCCAACTCTGATGTGATAGAGCACATAGCACTGATGTTATATGACACAGCACATACATACACACAGAGCAAAAGGCACATTAACACATGACTAGACACTCATAGAAACAATCAGTTGCCCGTGAGTTTGGTATGAGAGGGAACTAATATTGCTGACTCACACCAGTAACGATACATAATCTTTCAAAGAGATTAACTGAATTGAACGACTGTATTTAACTGAATTGAACGACTGTATTTAACTGAATTGAACGACTGTATTTAACTACCCTCAATCTGCTCTCCTTCATCCCCTCCATCTCTGCTCTCTCCTTCTTTGAAGACAGCCCAGGGGAGGGAGAAACCTGCCCCTGCCAACCACACAGCCACAGCGACCGACAGGGGAGATGGGCTACATTCCTAAGAACATTCTTGCCACGAAATGCTACCCCCCCTCACCCGCAGCCTTTCCCACACACACACACACACAAACACACCATCTGTGACCATTTGTACCTCAGTGCGCCCTCCTCGTCCCCCCTCAGAAGGAGCCAGCCAGCCCTAGTACCCTAAATCACCAGGCCTGTTTGTCACGCAATTAGTCCTCTGAGATAGAGCTTAAAGCTCCCCCGTAAAATTAAGGTAGGTAGAGTGGCACATCCCCCGTTAATCAACCTGGCCAGCCTCGGACCCCACGCTGGAGCAGCCCACCATCTGGCTGGGATTGGGGCTGGTGGTGGGTGGGGTGGGGTGGGGGAGGAGGAGAGAGAGAGAGAGAGAGAGAGAGAGAGAGAGGAGAGAGAGGGAGAGAGAGAGAGAGAGAGAGAGAGAGAGAGAGAGAGAGAGAGAGACGAGAGAGAGAGAGGAGAGAGAGAGAGAGAGAGAGACCTCCAATCTATAGAGGGCACGGGCAGATAATTTCAAAGACTGAGAAATCATCTGGCTGGGATTGGGGGCTGGGGTGGGGTGGGGAGGAGAGAGAGAGAGAGAGAGACTGGGAATCATCTGGCTGTGAGTGGGGTGGGGTGGGGTGGGGAGGAGAGAGAGAGAGACTGGGAATCATCTGGCTGGGATTGGGGCTGGTGATGGGGTGGGGAGGAGAGAGAGAGAGACTGGGAATCATCTGGCTGGGATTGGGGCTGGTGGTGGGATAGGGGAGGAGAGAGAGAGAGACTGGGAATCATCTGGCTGGGATTGGGGCTGGGGTGGGGTGGGGAAGAGAGAGAGAGAGAGAGAGAGAGAGAGAGAGCGAGAGAGAGAGAGAGAGAGAGAGAGAGAGAGAGAGAGAGAGAGAGAGAGAGAGGAGAGAGAGAGAGAGAGAGAGAGAGGAGAGAGAGGAGAGAGAGAGATACTGGGAGTCATCTGGCTGGGATTGGGGCTGGTGGGGAGGGGAGGAGAGAGAGAGAGACTGGGAATCATCTGCCTGGGATTGGAGCTGGGAGGAGAGAGAGAGACTCAGAGAGACTGGGAATCATCTGGCTGGGATTGGGGCTGGTGGTGGGGTAGGGTGGGTTCGGGTGGGGTGGATTGTGTTGTGGAGGAGAGAGAGAGACTGGGAGAGACTGGGAATCATCTGGCTGGGATTGGGGCTGGGAGGAGAAAGAGAGACTGGGAGCTACTGGAATCTATTTAGACTGATCTCTCCTGAGCCATTTATCCAGCAGAGTCACACGACAGACCGGCAGGCCTGTTCCTCTGGCCTAACTAATACATCCCAATAGCAGGCCTGTTCCTCTGGTCTAACTAACACATCCCAATAGCAGGCCTGTTCCCCTGGCCTAACTAACACATCCCAATAGCAGGCCTGTTCCTCTGGCCTAACTAACACATCCCAATAGCAGGCCTGTTCCTCTGGCCTAACTAACACATCCCAATAGCAGGCCTGTTCCCCTGGCCTAACTAACACATCCCAATAGCAGGCCTGTTCCTCTGGCCTAACTAACACATCCCAATAGCAGGCCTGTTCCCCTGGCCTAACTAACACATCCCAATGGACTGGATAATTACGCAATTTACAATCATCACTGCTTCTATTACCCAGCCTGATACCATGTAGGAGAGACGCAGGGAGGGGAGGAGGAGAGAGAGACAACAAGCAACAGAGAGAAAGGTTGGTGAATAGAGGAGTGAGACAAAGAGACAAACGGAGAGAGAGGAGGGATATATGGTAAAGAAGGAGGCTACTGTATGGAGATAGAGACGGAAGGTGAATGAAGAGAGAAAGATAGAGAAGAGTAAAAGTAACCACGCAGAACAGCAGCTGCCCGCGGCAAGAGGAATATATACAGTTGAAGTCGGAAGTTTACATACACCTTAGCCAAATACATTTAAACTCAGTTTTTCACAATTCCTGACATTTAATCATAGTAAGAATTCCCTGTCTTAAGTCAGTTAGGATCACCACTTTATTTTAAGAATGTGAAATGTCAGAATAATAGTAGAGAGAATGATTTATTTCAGCTTTTATTTATTTCATCACATTCCCAGTGGGTCAGAAGTTTACATACACTCAATTAGTATTTGGTAGCATTGCCTTTAAATTGTTTAACTTGGGTCAAACATTTCGGGTAGCCTTCCACAAGCTTCCCACAATAAGTTGGGTGAATTTTGGCCCTCCTGACAGAGCTGGTGTAACTGAGTCAGGTTTGTAGGCCTCCTTGCTCGCACACACTTTTTCAGTTCTGCCCACAAATGTTCTATAGGAATGAGGTCAGGGCTTTGTGATGGCCACTCCAATACCTTGACTTTGTTGTCCTTAAGCCATTTTGCCACAACTTTGGAAGTATGCTTGGGGTCATTGTCCATTTGGAAGACCCAAGCTTTAACTTCCTGACTGATGTCTTGAGATGTTGCTTCAATATATCCACATAATTTTCCTTCCTCGTGATGCCATCTATTTTGTGAAGTGCACCAGTCCCTCCTGCAGCAAAGCACCCCCACAGCATGATGCAGCCACCCCCGTGCTTCACGGTTGGAACGGTGTTCTTCAGCTTGCAAGTCCCCCTTTTTCCTCACAACATAACGATGGTCATTATGGCCAAACAGTTCTATTTTTGTTTCATCAGACCAGAGGACATTTCTCCAAAAAGTATGACCTTTGTCCCCATGTGCAGTTGCTTTTTTATGGCGGTTTTGGGGCAGTAGCTTCTTCCTTGCTAAGCGGCCTTTCAGGTTATGTCAATATAGGACTTGTTTTACTGCGGATATAGATACTTTGTACCTGTTTCCTCCAGCATTTTCACATGGTCTCGGATTGATTTGCACTTTTCGCACCAAAGTACGTTCATCTCTAGGAGACAGAACACGTCTCCTTCCTGAGCGGTATGATGGCTGCGTGGTTCCATGGTGTTTGTACTTACGTACTATTGTTTGTACAGATGAACGTGCTATCTTCAGGCATTTGGAAATTGCTCCCAAGGATGAACCAGACTTGTGGAGGTCTACAAATTTTTTTCCTGAGGTCTTGGCTGATTTCTTTTGATTTTCCCAAGATGTCAAGCAAAGAGGCACAGAGTTTGAAGGTAGTCCTTGAAATACAGCCACAGGTACACCTCCAATTGACTCAAATGATATCAATTACCTGGGGCGGCAGGAAGCTTAGTGGTTAAGAGCGTTGTGCCAGTAACTGAAAGGTTGCTGGTTCTAATCCCCGAGCCGACTAGGTGAAAAATCTGTCGATGTGCCCTAGAGCAAGGCACTTAATCCTAATTGCTCCTGTAAATCGCTCTGGATAAGAGTGTCTGCTAAATGACTAAAATGTAAATGTAATTAGCCTATCAGAAGCTTCTAAAGCAATCATTTTCTGGAATTTTCCAAGCTGTTTAAAAGGCACAGTCAACTTAGTGTATGTAAACTTCTGACCCACTGGAATTGTGATACAGTGAATTATAAGTGAAATAATCTGTCAGTAAACAATTGTTGGAAAAATGACTTGTGTCATGCACAAAGTAGATGTCCTAACCGACTTGCCAAAGCTATAGTTTGTCAACAAGAAATGTGTGTAGTGGTTGAAAAACAAGTTTTAATGACTCCAACCTAAGTGTATGTAAACTTCCGACTTCAACTGTATACAGTACCAGTCATAAGTTTGGACACACCTACTCATTCAAGGGTTTTTCTTTATTTTTACTATTTTCTACATTGTAGAATAATAGTGACGACATCAAAACTATGAAAAAACACATTTGGAATCATGTAGTAACCAAAAAAGTGTTATATTTGAGATTCTTAAAATAGCCACCCTTTGCCTTGATGACAGCTTTGCACACTCTTGGCATTCTCTCAACCAGCTTCACCTGGAATGCTTTTCCAACAGCCTTGAAGGAGTTCCCACATACGCTGAGCACTTGTTGGCTGCTTTTCCTTTACTCTGCCGTCCGACTCATCCTAAACCATCTCAATTGGGTTGAGGTCGAGGGGATTGTGGCGGCCAGGTCACCTGATGCAGTACTCCATCACGCTCCTTCTTGGTAAAATAGCCCTTACACAGCCTGGAGGTGTGTTGGGTCATTGTCCTGTTGAAAAACAAATGATAGTCCCACTAAGCCCAAACCAGATGGGATGGCGTATGGCTGCAGAATGCTGTGGTAGCCATGCTGGTTAAGTGTGCCTTGAATTCTAAATAACTCACAGACAGTGTCACCAGCAAACACCATAACACCTCCTCCTCCATGCTTTACAGTGGAAACTACACATGCAGAGATCATCCGTTCACCCACACCGCGTCTCACAAAGACACGGCGGTTGGAACCAAAAATCTCCAATTTAGACTCCAGACCAAAGGACAACTTTCCACCGGTCTAATGTCCATTGCTCGTGTTTCTTGGCCCAAGCAGGTCTCTTCTTCTTATTGGTGTCCTTTAGTAGTGGTTTCTTTGCAGCAATTCAACCATGAACGCCTGATTCACACAGTCCCCTCTGAACAGTTGATGTTGAGATGTGTCTGTGACTTGAACTCTGTAAAGCATTTATTTGGGCTGCAATTTCTGAGGCTGGTAACTCTAATGAACTTATCCTCCGCAGCAGAGGTAACTCTGGGTCTTCCATTCCTGTGGCGGTCCTCATGAGAGCCAGTTTCATCATTGCGCTTGATGGTTTTTGCGACTGCACTTGAAGAAACTTTCAAAGTTCTTGAAATTTTCCGGATTGACTGACCTTCATGTCTTAAAGTAATGATGGACTGTCGTTTCTCTTTGCTTATTCTCTTTGCTGTTCTTGCCATAATATGGACTTGGTCTTTTACCAAATAGGGCTATCTTCTGTATACCCCCCCTACCTTGTCACAACACAACTGATTGGCTCAAACGCATTAAGAAGGAAAGAAATTCCACAAATTAACTTTTAAGAAGGCATATCTGTGAATTGAAATGCATTCCAGGTGACTACCTCATGAAGCTGGTTGAGAGAATGCCAAGAGTGTGCAAAGCTGTCATCAAGGCAAAGGGTGGCTATTTGAAGAATCTCAAATATAAAATATATTTGGATTTGGATTTGTTTAACACTTTTTTGGTTACTACATGATTCCATTTGTGTTATTTCATAGTTTTGATGTCTTCACTATTATTCTACAATGTAAAAAACAGTAAAAATAAAGAAAAACTCTTGAATGAGCAGGTGTGTCCAAACTTTTGACCTGTAGTGTATCTGAGGCAGACCGAAAATTTCTCTCCTTAACTTACCCTGGCATTCAGCGTTCCTCTCCTCGAATCCCGGGTTACACAGGCAGTTCCCGATAGGCACCAGCCACTCTCCGTCCGCCCCGCAGTACATTTTGGGAACGTCACGCTCCTCTGAATTATCCACGCAGGATCCTCGGACTTCCACCAGTGAGGAGGTATCGGCCCCGGTGATGGTGTCAGGGAACTGGGCCAGGTTCCTCACAGCCAGGGGACACTTCTTATAGAACACCCTGACAGACACCAGGGCGATGCAGGCTCCCACGTCCTGGAAGGCCAGGTAGAAACCCTTCCGGGATAAGGCTCCCACGTCCCTGACCTCCGTGTTCAGCTTCATGATGCGATCTCCGATGTCCACCTGGGTGAAGCTCTCGTCTGCCGCCACCGTGTCGATCTTGCCAAACTGGTTCTCTCGGATGTAGCGCTCCTTGTCGTTGTTGGACTCGTAGTAGTAGAGGTTGAAAGTCTCCTTGCAGGTTCCCATGACACCAGGGAGGCTGTTACAGTCGCGCAGGGTGAACTTGATCTCGATGTAGACGCGCTGGGCGCCACCCCGAGGAATCCAGTCGGTTCTAAGCCAATTGTTCTGGTTGGGTTCCATCACATTACACACCTGGTACGTCCTGATGGGAATGTTCTTCTCATCCATGATGCTCACCTCCTCCCACTGAGGAGAGACACGGAGACAATGTTAGGAAAACATCTGACAAACATTATGTCAACATTAGAAAAATCTGAAAAATGGTAAGCCACATAAAAACATTGACTTGCAGACATACATTGAGAAAGACCATTACAAAATAGTGACTCAATATCTGTGTCTCAGTAGGCCAATTATTTAATGGCCTAACTTGTCAATTAATGAATAATAAATGCATGACAAGGCCTAATATAAATAGTACGGCCTGTTATAATGAAACTACTACTGGTAAGTAGACATAGGCCTACTGTACTGTGTTCATTCCTGACTAGTACCTTTTATCTCCACATAAAAGGAGACCAACCAAATCTTTGGGGAACATGCACCATTCAAATTATTGTTTTAATGTCAAATTGAATGCCTCAATATAAATCCCCATAACTCCATGATTAATTTAAAGGTCACCAAATGAAGAGTAATACAGAGAGAGTGCGAAGAGAAAGAGAAGGGGGTATTGAAACAATCTTACGTATGAGCTAATCTATAGGCCCTACGTCTGTAATGGCTTATAGTGATTAGAATAGAAACCCAAATGATTAGAATAGAAACCCAATAGAAAAGTGTGTCTGTGTTCTTTCTGTAGGCCTACAAATTATTTTGGAGAGTGAGAGGGTTTTGACAGCACACATGTGGATCGGGTGTATGGATTACATTATCGACGACTGGCTGGCTTATTTTTATAGGAGCAATGTTTGTTTTACTTATGATAAAGTCCCCGCTACTAAAGAGCATAGGGTATATTGCGTTTTGAAAGGCATTGGGCTCATTATGCCATGCTCTTAAAGGTCCAATGCAGCTGTTTTTATCTCAATATCGAATCCTTTCTCTGTAACAATTAAGTACCTTACTGTGATTGTTTTCAATTGTAAATGGTCAAAAAGAAACAAAAATAGCTTCTTAGCAAAGAACAATTTCTCAAGCAAGAATTTTGCTAGGACTGTCTGGGAGTGGTCTGAGTGGTGAGGGGAAAACTGAAAACTAGCTGTTTATTGGCAGAGAGGTTTGGAAATCTCTTTCTTATTGGTCTATTAAACTAATTTAACGCCTTGTGATGTGAACAGGCAGGCCAAAACTCCATCCCACCAAAAGAGGCTGAAATTTCAGGCAGTCTTTTCAAACAGTTCTTACAATAAAAGGGCATTATTGTCATTTTCACAATTTCACAGTATTATTCGACCTCATAGTGTGGAAATATATATATAAAAACACAGGAAAATCACGTTTTTCACTGTACTGGGCCTTTACATTTTTCATAATATGGTTTAAAAATGGATTAAGAATGTATTGCATTTAAAAACAAGAGCAGACAAGCCAGCCTTCTGCTTGTATCTGGTTAGGACTATATACAATTTAGAGGAAGAAGTCCAAACAGAGCTATTACTACGGGAAAGGATGTATCCTGTGCTGAATTTGATTCAACGTGTTATCATAAATAATCTCGTTCAAAACCCTATTCCTTTGAGTAGGGGAGATAACGCTAAACATGGCTGAGGCTCCGATTTGAGAGTGTCCGTAACCTCCGCTGCTCTATTCCACCGCTTTCTTCACTCTGCTTGGCCCTTTATCGTGGAAATCAACCGGCGTTGCAGATAAGGCCGCACCTTTCCCCGATAGCTGAGAAGAGGGAGAATGGGGGTAATTGGTCGTAATGAGGTGAACGCAGGCCTGTCGGCGCTGCCAGCACCCTGTCAATCACTCCGCCTCGGAGGAAACGGCTGAAGGAGGAACAGACTGCAACGAACAGAAGCACACACGAGCCAAGTTCATTGAGCAACAACTCAACCCAATGGTGAATAAAACAAGAGTTGGAGATGCGGGGCTGAGACAAAAGGTCAACGTTTTTTTATGGGTCTATAGCATACCATAAACAGTATCACTAAAATATAATGGATATGCCAGAAGATGTATGAAAAGAAAGAAGAATGTAATTCCTCTTAGATAGCTGTCCTGTAGCTCAGTTGGTAGAGCATGGCGCTTGCAACGCCAGGGTTGTGGGTTCGTTTCCCACGGGGGGCCAGTATGAAAAATGTATGCACTCACTAACTGTAAGTCGCTCTGCATAAGAGCGTCTGTTAAATGACTAAAATGTCAATGTAAATAGCATATGCTGCTCTACTTTGGGCCACCTTGTTGGTTTAGTCTAAAACTAGAAGATGGTTCCGTGCAATTGTTCAGACGCCAGTGCTGCTGCTTCGGCTCAGGGAACAACTGACAGGGGAGTGTGTGCCAGACAGGCCCCAGTCGCACTCTGTACATGATCAGCGCAACTATATATATCCCAATTAGACCGCGGGATCACGCATTTACTCCGATCACATTCCCTATCGCTTTATGGCCCAATCCAATCCTACGGCGAGGACTGAAACCCGCTGCCCTTTCCCTTCATTCATCCATTCCAAATGGCCCTTTCTGTGCTGCCAAGTTCCTCTCCCCCGCGCCTCAATGTGGGAAAATAATATAAAGTTTCTCCACAAAGATCGATTCAATCCGCCATCTATTCAGGAAACCCGACGCCCGCTACAGTATCGGACTCGAATCTGACGATTATGGCAAGTAGAGGGAGAGAAGGAGGGAGGGGGCCGGTAGGCTATAGAGGACAGCATCTCTCCATTTTGACTCAATGGGTGACTCGCGTCCTAACGAGGGGCACTTACCCCTCCTTCTGTTGGGTTGGCGACCCAGCCCAACTCTCCCGCTACGGATCTGGAGTCCAGTAACGTCACTGAAACACATAGAAAGAGAAGTGAGCAGTTATAGGCTGTTCATAACACTGATGATATGTAACCTTTTCCTATAGCACCTACAGTGCTAATATACCGTTTGGAAAAGCCACCGTGCTGTTATGTTACCATAGTTGGATAGTTATGCAGCTTGATCGAGGAAAACAATTATGTGCAATCTGCTCAACGAAAAACCAATCAGAAATAGGCTAATGATCAATGTGTAACGACGTATCTATAGGCCATTGTCCACGCATATAACTCCATAAACTATGTAATATGTTTGCATTACTCAAATGCGTAATTTGGATATATTTTTTCAAGGGGATTTGTGATTAAAAACACAAAGGGACCCCATTTTACGGGGATTTGATATTTTGTATAAAGAACAATGGGTATTGTCATTGTAACCTAGTGAGTGAAACTCTGGATGTTTGGTCCTCTGTAGCTCAATTGGTAGAGCATGGCGCTTGTAACGCCAGGGTAGTGGGTTCGATACCTGGGACCACCCATACGTAAAAATGTATGCACACATGACTGGAAGTCGCTTTGGATAAAAGCGTCTGCTAAATGGCATATTATTATTATTATAATAAATAGGCCTAGATATTGGAGACTCCGTTTGTCTGTTTTAACTCGGGTCCTGAGGTTCGCTGATGATCAATCGATGTAAATTAGAGGAGCTAAATTAATTTGCTTCAGTGTGAAATCAAAAATAATCCGTGGTGAGATTTCAATAGCCCCTTATCTTTCTTACTGCAATCCTCTCCGTGCGCAGTGATGAAAATCACAATTTTAAGCGCTGAAATACGCATTGAATTTAACAAAAAAAAGTGGATTTCATTTAAGATGTTAGCATTTATCTGAAATTACTTGGCTTAGGTAATTATTTGAGTATTGTTTATTGTTTTGAAGTTAATGCGTTTGACATAGAAAATGCGCAAGAGCCACTTCATAATTGAATGGTTATGAACTAAAATAACATGGCTCATTTTATAACGGGGGCTTTTGCACAACGGCCTTGCACAAAACCAGACACAGACATGTCCGCCAAAGCAATAATGATTGCTGTATAAAATCGAGTCTTTGTAGCCTATATGGCTCAAGAAAAAACTAATTTTGTTGAATAAGGTGACTGTTGCCTAATTAACAGAGACTGTGAAGTAAGACTTCCCAGCACTCCACTCGGACCCTGCTAGAGCCCCATATAGACATCATACGCTCCGGCTTTCTGCCAAGAGCTTTCAACAATTTGGGTAGCAAAAGGACCTAGTAGCCTACGAAACAAAACCTTTGATGGGTTTGACGCATATGGAAATCCAATGTCAGAGAATGCATGTTGTTGAGCAAATTAATAGTGTTGCCCCCTTCTTTGAGTGCTGCAGGTCCTTGCACGAGTCCAGAATAGCTACGGGACAACGGACTCCTGGTCCGTCTCACACACGAAGTGGACTGTGTATAAACTAACCGAGAACAAGTCAAAGACCGGGCTCCGCTGTTATTCCAAGTCTTACCTTCATTTGGGGGGTAAATCCGTGCCGAAGAAACAAACGTAGAAATCCCAAGCAGCACAGAGGTCAACGTAAACAAAATCCCAGCCATGAGTGCCATTTGTCGTTCGCCTTTTTTCTCGTCGTTCGTTCTGCTCCTCACAGTTCTTGCTCTCTCTCTCTCCCTGTGGAATATGCGTTTGAAGCAGGGATAGAGCGACGCTCCGAAAACAGCCGGGAGGCGGGGCTGCGCGCTCTGACGCGGCAGTCAATCCAAATAGGAAACGCAGCGGACGGGAAAACAGGGGCAAATAATCATTAACTGTCCCCCTACCCCTCAGCCATGAGTGGACACTTGGCCAAAAATGGGACTGTGTAAAGGGCCAGTTGTTACTGTAATATTTAGTGCATTTCTTTCATGCGGACACCACTATTGTTCTTGTTAAAGAGAACCAATAAACTTCCAAGATAATGTTGTTACATTGTTATTAATAATGCACATGAAATTCCCAATAACGTTTCATGACTTCTGTCCAAGTTTCTGAATTTTTAAATATTGGTATACATTATTAGATCTAGGCTATAGCACCAGTGTCTCAAAAGTGCTTTGCTCAAAGAATCCTAAAAAATCTTAATTATTTCTTCGGACTAGTCGTTGTCATGTGTAGGCAGATAGTTGTCATTCTTCTCATAACGTGAATTATCCGCCTACTCGTCATTGGGACCGCGTTGTGATCCCTACATGAATGTCGTCTCCAGTGATGCGCAGCGCTGTCCAAGATGAAACACTTTAGACCAATGTCGCCACCTAGCGGATACAATCACAGATGTTCCATAATCCAATAGATACAGACCCGATAGCATAACACGAAATCCCACTTTGGGAAATTGATCATAACAATTCTGTGATGAATGATGGGCACGAATCCCGTGTTATTGGATTATAGTCGTTATTCTAAAAGCATTTGATCAAGGTTGTATTGGAATTAAGGTGTGTTGGGCTGATACACCTGGGGTTCCATCCCTGAGTTGTGATAACAAACATTCTAATAACAGTTAACGCCTAAAGGTCTGCAGACTATGAAAGGTATAGAAATAAATCGCTAAGAGTAGCCTAATGTTTTCCTTTGGGTTCTTCCTCAAACAATGAAGGCATTATTCGGTTTTGAAAAATCCCATGTGTCCACCCTTTTGGTTTAGCCTGTCTGTCTGTCTATTTACACGTTTTCTTCACCCTCCCTCCCTCACGTCCTCCTACGCAGGCTGGATCTTTCTCCATGCTCCCGCGGATGAGCCAAGTTTTGCAGCCTCCAGGCAGGCTTCAGTGAGCCTCAGAGTGCCATCGTCATGGGATAGGTGGGTAGTTCTCGCATCACCTCACACAGTTACTAATACATACACAAAGGGCCAGCAGGTTACCCATAGTTCTTCCTCATCATGCCTCTTTCATTTAAAGTGATGCTACAGAGGTTTTGTATAATTTAAACCAGTAGTTTTAAAGTAGTAGAGCCAAAATGGTCCCCGAAAATGTTGCACAATTGTGTACTATGTCATCCGTTTCGTATGATACGTTTCCTGCCTCAAAAATGTGCAATTCGTACAATATGTTACGAATTTGTAAGTGCTTAAAATCCCACTTGGATTTGTAAACAGTAGGCTATACCTGCCTATGCAACCAGTTTAGTAGGTAGTCTGGCTAATGCCTAAACCACACTCTCCATGTACAGTCATGGTTAAAAGTTTTGAGAATGACACAAATACTAATTTTCACAAAGTCTGCTGCCTCAGTTTTGATGATGGCAATTTTCATATACTCCAGAATGTCATGAAGAGTGATCAGATGAATTGCAATTAATTGCAAAGTGCCTCTTTGCCATGAAAATGAACTTAATCCCCAAAAAACATTTCCACTGCATTTTAGCCCTGCCACAAAAGGACCAGCTGCCATCATGTCAGTGATTCTCTCGTTAACACAGGTGAGAGTGTTGACGAGGACAAGGCTGGAGATCACTCTGTCATGCTGATTGAGTTAGAATAACAGACTGGAAGCTTTAAAAGGAGGGTGGTGCTTGAAATCATTGTTCTTCTTCTGTTAACCATGGTTACCTGCAAGGAAACACGTGCCGTCGTTTTGCTTTGCACAAAAAGGGCTTCAAGAAAGTCCAGCAAGCGCCAGGACCGTCTCCTAAAGTTGATTCAGCTGCGGGATCGGGGCACCACCAGTGCAGAGCTTGCTCAGAAATGGCAGCAGGCAGGTGTGAATGCATCTGAAACCACAGTGAGGCAAATACTTTTGGAAGATGGCCTGGTGTCAAGAAGGGCAGCAAAGAAGCCACTTCTCTCCAGGAAAAACATCAGGGACAGACTGATATTCTGCAAAAGGTACAGGGATTGGACTGCTGAGGACTGGGGTAAAGTCATTTTCTCTGATGAATCCCCTTTCCGATTGTTTGGGGCATCCGGAAAACACCTTGTCCGGAGAAGACAAGGTGAGCGCTACCATCAGTCCTGTGTCATGCCAACAGTAAAGCATCCTGAGACCATTCATGTGTGGGGTTGCTTGTCAGCCAAGGGAGTGGGCTCACTCACAATATTTCCTAAGAACACAGCCATGAATAAAGAATGGTACCAACACATCCTCTGAGAGCAACTTCTCCCAACTGTCCAAGAACAGTTTGGTGACGAACAATGCCTTTTCCAGCATGATGGAGCACCTTGCCATAAGGCAAAAGTGATAACTAAGTGGCTCGGGGAACAAAACATCGACATTTTGGGTCCATGGCCAGGAAACTCCCCAGACCTTAATCCCATTGAGAACTTGTGGTCAATCCTCAAGAGGCGGGTGGACAAACAAAAACCCACAAATTCGGACAAACTCCAAGCATTGATTATGCAACAATGGGCTGCCATCAGTCAGGATGTGGCCCAGAAGTTGATTGACAGCATGCCAGGGCGGATTGCAGAGGTCTTGAAAAAGAAGGGTCAACACTGCAAATATTGACTCTTTGCATAAACTTAATGTAATTGTCAATAAAAGCCTTTGACACTTGTGGAATGCTTGTAATTATACTTCAGTATACCATAGTAACATCTGACAAAAATATCTCATAACACTGAAGCAGCGAACTTTGTGAAGAGCAATACTTGTGTCATTCTCAAAACTTTTGACCACGACTGTAGGCGTAACTATACCAACTCAGAATGGGAAGAAGAAATTAAAGTGAATCATCAAAATAGCTGGCCTGGCACCATAGACTATGATTGAACTATAGGGCTATATACAGTACATCATCACTTTCCTACCCTCACCTAGGTTATTAGGCCTATATCATCATTTATTTAACTTTTTGGGAAAGATTTAAGAACAAAGCACTGGCAGGCATATCCTGTTCATCAATCCCACTAGTTGTTCATTAAATGACTCATTTATGCAGTAGTCTGACTTGTTTTGAAACAATATTCTCAGCTTTTGTAACTATAGGCTAATACCACCCTCAGATTTCCATAAAGTTTAGAATGGCAGTTACGGATCGCTCATGAGTGTTTTCATTGTGGGTGATCTCATTCTGTATAGAGCAGTCTTTGTCCCCTGTGTTTAGATAGGTCCAGTAGCTTTGATTTCCCTCATGGATGCCAGTCTCGTGAGAGGAACTCGTGTTTTTTCCAATACCAGGCAGTAAGGGCTGCTATTGAGGCCTGCTCTTGGACTAATCAAGGAAATTACATTAGATCAGAGGGAAGGAAGGTGACTGTGTTGGATATGGATGGAGTAGAAGGGTGGAGGGGTGAATATTGGCCTTATGGTGGGGGGGGTCGGGGGGTCTCCTGGGAGGCCATTCTGCGTCTTGTGGGGGTATGGTTGCTCCAGTGAAAACATCTCTATCCACATGAACTCGGTGTAGCATCTGGCGTTCCTCAAGATTGGCCACTTACTAAGTTCCAACATTGATTGTCCAATACCCGTCACGACCTGAATGGCGGTTTTCCATTTTCCCCTGACAACAAGCCACGCAACCATAAAACCCGGACTACTAATGGAACACTTTTCACAAGCTCAACCAATGGTGGCGAAGTTGCGAATTCCTGCTAACGAAGGGGCCTATTGACGTACAGGCAGGGCTGCCACTGAGACAAGGTGGGGGAAGGAGGGGGTGAGAGAGCGGGGGCACATTTCTTGTCTTCGTTCATTTGTGTCACAGGTTTTTTGATTGATTACACTCTGATAATTTCCTTTATCCTCTCATCAAACGATAAGGCACTTTTTCTAAAGTGGCATCCCACCCTTCCTCCTCCCTCCTCATCCCACTCCGCTTTCTCCAGATGGCACCTACTGCCCACACATCTGCATTGTGTGCCAATCACACACACACACACACACACAAACCTTGACTCACACACTCACAGCCGCTCCTGTGTGTTCCCTTAGTTTGTGTGTTGCAGTTTCTTTTAATTGTCAACTGAGCAAAACCCCCACCCCTCTCTCCTCCAAAATCTCCCTCTCCCCTCCAAAATCCCCCTCTCCCTGGGCTAAAACAGCTTTGGTCATTGTCTTAGCTGATTCCAGGCTGAGCCTACCTTACTGAAGCAGGGCTGAAGCCCTGAGCCCTGCGGAGAGCTGACCCCCAGGCTAAGGACCCTGCCTACCGCCTCCGGACCCCAGTCTCATGTGGTGTTTCCTGGGAACGCTGTCAGAGAGATAGCCCCTGGAGGTCAGGGTGTGTGGGAGTTGGAGAAGAGGAGGGAAGAGGATGAGGAGATGAAAGAAGCAGAAAGAGAGAGAGCTTCAAGCACCAACCCAGCAGTGTGTCAGTAACTGAGACAGGATAAGACGCTCTCATCTCTGTAGCTCACGCAACATGTCTCACTCACTGCAGGGATGGATTTAATCACATCTTCACAGTCACACAAGACATCAAATACCGGTTCTGTGGATTTCAGTTTTACAATGTCTGTTTAAACTGAAGCATGGAGACTGTTTGACTCTGAAACACCAATTCCACATTTACTATCCTTACCTGTTGCCTGTTGTTGTCCAGCAAACCACAAACTTGTGATCTCTTTGAGGTAATCCTTCTGCAAATAAAAGCTTACCATACCAAAAACATCGTATCCATACAATGGCTAACACTTAACATTCTACCCTGCTATTCACTGCATCTCCAATTACTACCCACCCTCTCCCCCCACTCTCAATTACCCACCGTGGCTGGTGCCCCATGCCCAGCCGGTGCAGTGTGATCTGGCCTTTCCCTGCCCCTGGCAGCCCCCTCTCCACCTCCTGCCTGGTGGTCAGCGGTCGATATGAGCCACTGCGACTATGATTGCCAGAAACATCCGCAAGGCGTTGAGGGGCCATTTTGTCATCACCAGCAGCCCTACAATATGGTATTTTCTTTGGCTTTGTCATTGTTTTTTTAATATGTCACAGTTGTAAGAACCCTCCATATGGAGAAGTGAAGTCTCCATGTCACTCTGTAGTGTAGGCTACACATCCCCCCATCCTTGTCTATATGAAAGATCTAACTAATCTGTCCCATTTTGTTACAGAAGTATCACTTTGTGGTGTTAAGAGCGGGTTAATGACCTGGTAAATCTGGTGTCAGTGTGAGATACAGTTCCTGTCAGGGACGTGTTTAAATGTCAGTACAGCACATTTACTCAACGCTTAAAGTATCAACACACAACTACAAATCAGCCTTAACTTTGGGCAGGTTTTCAAGCTTTACGTAAAAGATTACATAAAAAAATAGACATTTGGCAGTGGAAGCAGGGAATAACCACTCTGGGGGAAATGATTTAAGGCGTCTGTAAGTCTTTTTATGGCATGGTGTCAGACGCTGCACAGCTCTCTTCCTATCCCAGAGATCCAGCTCTCTCCCAGGGAATCGGAAGAGACTCAGAGCGGACAGAGGATCTGGGATTAGAGAATCATTAGTCTTTCTCAGATAATTATTTCGCCGGGAAAGCAGGAGTGTTGGAGATGGAGTTTTAACGGTTCTCACTCACAAGGAGAGCAAACATGGACATAGAGTGTGAGCACCTCTCGCCATGACACGTTTGAGTGTGGCTGACAGGACAGACAGAGTGATTTTGTAACAGAGTTAATGTCAACCCTGTTACCAATGGTACTGGATTAAGACTTTTCACTTGCTTGATGGTTGTAATCTGTACCCTCTACTAGGATATAGCTAGAGAGGTTGTGATGGAGGACATGTTGTGAAAACCTGGCTAATCAGATCAGAGATTACTTCTAGGAATGGTGACGGTGGAAGCAAACCTGCCGCCTGAATGTATCTTCTCTCTCTCTCTCTCTCTCTCTCTCTCTCTCTCTCTCTCTCTCTCTCTCTCTCTCTTTCTCTCTCTCTCTCTCTCTCTCTCTCTCTCTCTCTCTCTCGCTCTCTCTTTATTTCTTTCCTTCTCTGTCTCTCTCGCTCTCTCTCTCTCTCTCTCTCTCTCTCTCTCTCTCTCTCTCTCTCTCTCTCTCTCTCTCTGCAAATAGTTGAAGTACAAAAGGGAAAATAAATAAACATAAATATAGGTTTTATTTACAATGGTATTTGTTCTTCACTGGTTGCCCTTTTCTTGTGGCAACAGGTAACACATCTTGTTGCTGTGATTGCACACTGTGGTAATTCACCCAATATATATGGGAGTTTATAAAAATTGGATTTGTTTTCGAATTCTTTGTGGGTCTGTGTAATCTGAGGGAAATATGTGTCTCTAATATGGTCATACATTTGGCAGGAAGTTAGGAAGTGCAGCTCAGTTTCCACCTCATTTTGTGGGCAGTGTGCAAATAGCCTGTGTTCTCATGAGAGACAGGTCTGCCTTCGGCGGCCTTTCACAATAGCAAGGCTATGCTCACTGAGTCTGTACATAGTCAAAGATTTCCTTAATTTTGGGTCAGTCACAGCGGTCAGGTGATTAGGGCCAAATAGCATTCTAGTTTGTAAATTCTTTCCAATGTGTCAAGTAAATATATTTTTGTTTTCTCATGATTTGGTTGGGTCTAATTGTGTTGCTGTCCTGGGGCTCTGTGGAGTCAGTTTTGTGTTTGTGAACAGAGCCCCACAGACCAGCTTGCTTAGGGGTGCTCTTCTCCAGGGTCGTTTCTTTGTAGGTGATGGCTTTGTTATGGAAGGTTTGGGAATCGATTCCTTTTAGGTGGTTGTAGAATTTAACAGCTCTTTTCTGGACTTTGATCATTAGCGGATATCGGCCTAATTCTGCTCTGCATGCATTATTTGGTGTTTTACATTCATTTACATTTTACAGTCTCAATTTGGTGTTTGTCCCATTTTGTGAATTCTTGTTTGGTGAGCAGACCCAAGACTTCATAACCATGAAGGGCAATGGGTTATATAACTGATTCAAGTATTTTTTGCCAGATCCTAATTGGTATGTCAAATTTTATGTTCCTTTTTATGGCACAGAAGGCCCTTCTTGCCTTGTCTCTCAGATCGTTCACAGCTTTGTGGAAGTTACCTGTGGCGCTGATGTTTAGGCTGAGGTATGTATAGTTTTTTGTGTGCTCTAGGGCAACGGTGTCTAGATGGAATTTGTATTCGTGGTCCTGGCAACTGGAACTTTTTTGGAACACCATTATTTTTGTCTTACTGAGATTTACTGTCAGGGCCCAGGTCTGACAGAATCTGTGCAGAAGATCTAGGTGCTGCTGTAGGCCCTCCTTGGATGGGGACAGAAGCACCAGATCATCAGCAAACAGTAGACATTTTACTTCAGATTCTAGTAGGGTGAGGCCGGGTGATGCAGACTGTTCTAGTGCCCTTGCCAATTTGTTGATATATATGTTGAAGAGGGTGGGGCTCAAGCTGCATCCCTGTCTCACTCCACGGCCCTGTGGAAAGAAATGTGTGTGTTTTTTCAAATTTTAACCGCACACTTGTTTTTTTGTGTACATGGATTTCATAATGTCATATGTTTTCCCCCAACACCACTTTCCATCAATTTGTATAGCAGACCCTCATGCCAAATTGAGTCGAAAGCTTTTTTGAAATCAACAAAGCATGAGAAGACTTTGCCTTTGTTTTGTTTTGTTTGTTTGTCAATTAGGGTGTGCAGGGTGAATATGTGGTCTGTCGTACGGTAATTTGGTAAGAAGCCAATTTGACATTTGCTCAGTACATTGTTTTCGCTGAAGAAATGTATGAGTCTGCTGTTAACGATAATGCAAAGGATTTTCCCAAGGTTGCTGTTGATGCATATCCCACGGTAGTTATTGGGGTCAAATTTGTCTCCACTTTAGTGGATTGGGGTGATCAGTCCTTGGTTCCAAATATTGGGGAATATGCCAGAGCTGAGGATGATGTTAAAGAGTTTAAGTATAGCCAATTGGAATTTGTGGTCTATATATTTTATCATTTCATGTAGGATACCATCAACCCCACAGGCCTTTTTGGGTTGGAGGGTTTGTATTATCTCTCCCTCCCTCCCTGTGGGTGTGTGTGGAAGGCGGGTGGGAAGGTAAGATGCTGCTGCACATGGTAATGACCAGAGGTGAGCTGATTAAAATTTAGCAGGTGTTACATGGCGTCCCACAGCACCATGACAGCGGTCAGGGCTTATTGAGTTACACAGAGGAGATCTCTCTCTCTCTCTCTCTCTCTCTCTCTCTCTCTCTCTCTCTGCACAGACTTCATCAAAATAAACCTATTCACACACACAGGCAAGCCAGTAAATAAACGTATTCAAATAGACACCCCACACGCACACATACAGATAATCTCATCAACTAGGACACACACACACACACATACAGTGGGGAGAACAAGTATTTGATACACTGCCGATTTTGCAGGTTTTCCTACTTACAAAGCATGCAGAGGTCTGTAATTTTTATCATAGGTACACTTCAACTGTGAGAGACGGAATGTAAAACAAAAATCATTTTTAAGTTATTAATTTGCATTTTATTGCATGACATAAGTATTTGATACATCAGAAAAGCAGAACTTAATATTTGGTACAGAAACCTTTGTTTGCAATTACAGAGATCATACGTTTCCTGTAGGTCTTGACCAGGTTTGCACACACTGCAGCAGGGATTTTGTCCCACTCCTCCATACAGACCTTCTCCAGATCCTTCAGGTTTTAAAGCTGTCGCTGGGCAATACGGACTTTCAGCTCCCTCCAAAGATTTTCTATTGGGTTCAGGTCTGGAGACTGGCTAGGCCACTCCAGGACCTTGAGATGCTTCTTACGGAGCCACTCCTTAGTTGCCCTGGCTGTGTGTTTCGGGTCGTTGTCATGCTGGAAGACCCAGCCACGACCCATCTTCAATGCTCTTACTGAGGGAAGGAGGATGTTGGCCAAGATCTCGCGATACATGGCCCCATCCATCCTCCCCTCAATACGGTGCAGTCGTCCTGTCCACTTTGCAGAAAAGCATCCCCAAAGAATGATTTTTCCACCTCCATGCTTCACGGTTGGGATGGTGTTCTAGGGGTTGTACTCATCCTTCTTCTTCCTCCAAACACGGCAAGTGGAGTTTAGACCAAAAAGCTCTATTTTTGTCTCATCAGACCACATGACCTTCTCCCATTCCTCCTCTGGATCATCCAGATGGTCATTGGCAAACTTCAGACGGGCCTGGACACGCGCTGGCTTGAGCAGGGGGACCTTGCGTGCGCTGCAGGATTTTAATCCATGACGGCGTAGTGTGTTACTAATGGTTTTCTTTGAGACTGTGGTCCCAGCTCTCTTCAGGTCATTGACCAGGTCCTGCCGTGTAGTTCTGGGCTGATCCCTCACCTTCCTCATGATCATTGATGCCCCACGAGGTGAGATCTTGCATGGAGCCCCAGACCGAGGGTGATTGACCGTCATCTTGAACTTCTTCCATTTTCTAATAATTGCGCCAACAGTTGTTGCCTTCTCACCAAGCTGCTTGCCTATTTTCCTGTAGCCCATCCCAGCCTTGTGCAGGTCTACAATTTTATCCCTGATGTCCTTACACAGCTCTCTGGTCTTGGACATTGTGGAGAGGTTGGAGTCTGTTTGATTGAGTGTGTGGACAGGTGTCTTTTATACAGGTAACGAGTTCAAACAGGTGCAGTTAATACAGGTAATGAGTAGAGAACAGGAGCGCTTCTTAAAGAAAAACTAACAGGTCTGTGAGAGCCGGAATTCTTACTGGTTGGTAGGTGATGAAATACTTATGTCATGCAATAAAGTGCAAATTAATTACTTAAAAATCATACAATGTGATTTTCTGGATTTTTGTTTTAGATTCAGTCTCTCACAGTTGAAGTGTACCTATGATAAAAATTACAGACCTCTACATGCTTTGTATGTAGGAAAACCTGCAAAATCGGCAGTGTATCAAATACTTGTTCTCCCCACTGTACATACATACATACATACATACATACATACATACATACATACATACATACATACATACATACATACATACATACACACACACACATACCACCCTTGCAATACGGAAAACAAAAGCATGTGCAAACAGCAAACATAATACCAGCTCCAAAACCAAACCGAAGTGCTCTGGTGGACAGATGCTTTCCCCACTGGACCTAAAAAACAGCCTTCCAGACATGTGCTGCAAATAGAATGGAGGTTGGTTCAGGTCAAAGCAGACACTTTCTGGCAAATAACACCCACTCACACACACACACTTGCAAACATACTCTGTCTCACAGACAAACATACAAACAAACAAACACACACACACACACACACACACACACACACACACAAATAAGCAGACAAGGCACAGGTACAGTAAGGGAAAAATGTATTTGATCCCTTGCTGATTTTGTACGTTTGCCCACTGACAAAGACATGATCAGTCTATAATTTTAATGGTAGGTTTATTTGAACAGTGAGAGACAGAATAACAACAAAAAAATCCTGAAAAACGCATGTAAAAAATGTTATAAATTGATTTGCATTTTAATGAGGGAAATAAGTATTTGACCCCTCTGCAAAACATGACTTAGTACTTGGTGGCAAAGCCCTTGTTGGCAATCACAGAGGTCAGATGTTTCTTGTAGTTGGCTACCAGGTTTGCACACATCTCAGGAGGGATTTTGTCCCACTCCTCTTTGCAGATCTTCTCCAAGTCATTAAGGTTTCGAGGCTGACGTTTGGCAACTCGAACCTTCAGCTCCCTCCACAGATTTTCTATGGGATTAAGGTCTGGAGACTGGCTAGGCCACTCCAGGACCTTAATGTGCCTCTTCTTGAGCCACTCCTTTGTTGCCTTGGCCGTGTGTTTTGGGTCATTGTCATGCTGGAATACCCATCCACGACCCATTTTCAATGCCCTAGCTGAGGGAAGGAGGTTCTCACCCAAGATTTGACGGTACATGGCCCAGTCCATCGTCCCTTTGATGCGGTGAAGTTGTCCTGTCCCCTTAGCAGAAAAACACCCCAAAAGCATAATGTTTCCACCTCCATGTTTGACGGTGGGGATGGTGTTCTTGGGGTCATAGGCAGCATTCCTCCACCTCCAAACACAGCGAGTTGAGTTGATCCAAAGAGCTCCATTTTGGTCTCATCTGACCACAACATTTTCACCCAGTACTCCTCTGAATCATTCAGATATGAATTGGCAAACTTCAGACGGGCCTGTATATGTGCTTTCTTGAGCAGGGGGACCTTGCGGGCGCTGCAGGATTTCAATCCTTCACGGCATAGTGTGTTACCAATTGTTTCCTTGGTGACTAGGGTCCCAGCTGCCTTGAGATCATTGACAAGATCCTCTGGGCTGATTCCTCACCGTTCTCATGATCATTGCAACTCCACGAGGTGAGATCTTGCATTGAGCCCCAGGCCGAGGGAGATTGACAGTTATTTTGTGTTTCTTCCATTTGCGAATAATCGCACCAACTGTTGTCACCTTCTCACCAAGCTGCTTGGCGATGGTCTTGTAGCCCATTCCAGCCTTGTGTAGGTCTACAATCTTGTCCCTGACATCCTTGGTTGCTCTTTGGTCTTGGCCATGGTGGAGAGTTTTGAATCTGATTGATTGATAGCTTCTGTGGACAGGTGTCTTTTATACAGGTAACAAACTGAGATTAGGAGCACTCCCTTGAAAGAGTGTGCTCCTAATCTCAGCTAGTTACCTGTATAAAAGACACCTGTGAGTCAGAAATCTTTCTGATTGAGAGGGGGTCAAATACTTATTTCCCTCATTAAAATGCGAATCAATTTATAATATTTTTGACATGTGTTTTTCTGGATTGTTTTGTTGTTATTCTGTCTCTCACTGTTCAAATAAACCTACCATTAAAATTATAGACTGATCATTTCTTTGTCAGTGGGCAAACGTACAAAATCAGCAGGGGATCAAATACTTTTTTCCCTCACTGTAGCTCCTCAGTGCCAAAATAGCAATTACCAAGCAGGCCATGCAGTGAGATAGGAGCCACTCTGTTGACTGACTACCCTCAGGAACACCAGCTCGTTATTACTTATGTAAATATCGCATGACAGTGTCTCCATCCAATTTAGAGAAGAATGACTGTGTGTGTGTGCGTGCGTGTGTGTGTAGAGGAGGAAGGGAATAGTGGAAGTCATTTCACTCCACTGAAATTGGAAGGTAGAGAGAGATAGTCTGGTTAGATGGCAGTGCTCCTTGACAGAGAAAGAAACATGCTCAAGAAAGAAAATCGCAATATTCAGTACAGAAAAACCCAATTGCTTTCATGGAACTCATGAAGAGGAGGCATTCCTTCTGCATAAACATTGTATCCATACAATGGCTAACACTTAACATTTTACCCTGCTATTCACTGCATCTCCAATTACTACCCACCCTCTCCCCCCACTCTCAATTACCCACCGTGGCTGGTGCCCCATGCCCAGCCGGTGCAGTGTGATCTGGCCTTTCCCTGCCCCTGGCACCCCTCCTTTCACCACCTGCCTGGTGGTCAGCGGTCTATACGAGCCACCACAGGCCTTTGGTCACACCCCAACAGGACTGCGACTATGGTCTCCAGAAACGTCTGCGATGCATTGAGGGGCCATTTTGTCATTATAAAAAGTCTTCAAGTACTTACAGGCACCAGCAGCCCTACAATATGGTATTTTCTTTGGCTTTGTCATTGTTTTTTTAATATGTCACAGTTGTAAGAACCCTCCATATGGAGAAGTGAAGTCTCCATGTCACTCTGTAGTGTAGGCTACACATCCCCCCATCCTTGTCTATATGAAAGATCTAACTAATCTGTCCCATTTTGTTGCAGAAGTATCACTTTGTGGTGTTAAGTTTTAATGACCCGGTAAATCTGGTGTCAGTGTGAGATAAAGTTCCTGTCAGGGATGTGTTTAAATGTCAGTACAGCACATTCACTCAACGCTTAAAGTATCAACACACAACTACAAATCAACCTTAACTTTGCGCTTTTAGATACTCTGAACAAAATATGTTTTTACTTTCTAGGTTAGTTTAGGATGAAAAACAAGTGATCAGCGTGTAGTTGATCGATGTAGCTTGTACCAAATAAGGTTGCCTCTTTGTAGCATTGAACACCTATATTTTATCAATCCCATTATTCTTCCCTTCTCATTGACCGAAAAAATGTATATAGTCACTGTAAAAGCAGTATTACAGAACTTTATCCTCTTCCAATTATTACTGTAGGCTCCCTTCTAGACCTTTCAGATACAGTGAGACAGATAAATAGTGGGAGGGGGGGGGGGGGGACAGAAGCTAGAAACTGTTTCTCAGATAATGATTGGCAGGTCCTGTGTCAGCCCAGAGGTGTGAGTGATAAGGTCCTGATAAGGCTGACGACCTCCCACCTTAACCCTGACCCCATGACCCTGCTCATGTGACTCATCCATGGGAATCAGAGGCGTGTGGCCGATCCTGTGAGCGCCTTGCTTGAATGAGCCTCTCTGCTATGTTTGTTAGTGACTTTTAACCTGTAAATGTGGCTATTAGTTCCACACACAGCCGTGCATGTGTACTGTCCATCTGTGGTTTCCTGGACCCAGTTTTTCTAAAGTTATCTATCCGTATTTCAGCTTTCGGATAGGGTTAAATGCATAGAAACAGATTGAATAGAACGATAGTCCCCATTCAAGTCAATGATTTGTCTGTTCTATTCATTATATTTCTATACATTTAATCCTATCCGATAGGCACAATCCAGATAGATAACTTTTGAAAAATGGGGCCCTGGGGATGGTATGGCTCTAGTATTGACAGTTAGTCTAAGTCTATGTTGGTTGTTTGCAGGATATCAACCCAGTCAAGGGTAAAAACCATCCTATCCACCATACTACTCGGACTCCATTAGCCAAAAGCAGGTGTGCTCTTTCCCATTCTCCATTAAATGTATGGATATACCTATGAGTGGTGTCCCATGTGTCCCCCTCTCGCAGCCTAACCTTCTCTCCCCCTCTCTCTTTTCCTTCCATTTCCCCCTTAAAGGTTGCAGGTAAATGGGGGGTAATATGTGCCCCCTATCGCCCCTCTCTCTCTGTGGTGAAACGCTAGCCCCCCTGCTGCAGCGTTTAGCCCCCCACTCCCAGGACCCATCTAGAGCCCGGTGTGCCCCTCTCTCTCTCTCTCTCTCGCTCTCTCTCTCTCTCTCTCTCTCTCTCTCTCTCTCTCTCTCATCACAGACCATTAGCCGCTTTGGAAGGAATGCTACCCTCGTGGAAAAACAGAGCGCAGGCACAATAGAGCCTTTTCACAGTCGACTTTTATTACTTACCGTCTCTGAGGAGTGCCGCCCACCACCACCCCCTGCCCCGCTGGCTCGGGCCGACTTTGTGCATGTAGGGTGACTTTCTAATTATCTCGGTCATCGGTAGCAATACAAGTTTTTATAAGTCATTCAGCATCAATGTGTATTGATATGAAACTTCCCCGTCTCCTTTTCTGGAAACGAAAAACTGGAACTGAAGACAGTACAGTGGAAAGCTAGGCGTCAGTTGATGTCCAGCTATCAATCATCAACCTAAGTTTCTGGTGTTGTATCCCACCTTTGTATCACTGTAACTCTAATACTGTCTCTCTATTGTCTCTTCCAGCTTATCATCATCATCATCATATTTCAATGACATAGACATTTGCTTATTGGATTTTATTGAAGTAACGTGTGTGTTTTCATTGGAGTACTGTGTGGAGTACTGTGTGTGTGTCACACCCTGGCTCTGGGGACTCTATATGTTGAGCCAGGGTGTGTATATTCTATGTAGTGTATTTCTGTGTTGGCCAGAGTGGTTCCCAATCAGAGGCAACGAGTGTCAGCTGTTGCTGGTTGTCTCTGATTGGGAGCCATATTTATAGAGGCTGTTTTCCCACAATAGTTGTGGGATCTTGGTTTCAGTTGGTTTGTTCCTAGTTTTGGTCTGTACCGTAGGACTGCACGTATCGTTTGTTGTTTTGTTCGAGGGTTTACTCTCTTTAAATAAATATGTTTGCCTGCAACGCTGCGCATTGGTCTACTCCGTCTAACGATCGTGACAGAAGATCCCACCATACCAGGACCAAGCAGCGTGTCCAGGAGCAGGCGGCCTGGACATGGGAGGAAGCGCCGGGAAAGGAGCTGGAAAGGTTGGCGATGGCCCAGGTGGGCAAATCGTGGTCCTGGGAGGACATGCTCGGGGGCAAGGGGCCATGGGCTAAGATTAAGGCCCTGGCGAGAGAGGAGCAACGGCGTCAACAGTGTCGTCGTCGGACGGACGAGAGGCAACCCCAGAAATTTTTTAGGGGGGGGCACACGGCATGGGCGACTGGGCAGCAGGAGGCTGCCACAGGGCGAAATGGGAGACGAGGAGAGAAGGCCACCGGGTTACGGGAGCCATTGGTGAGAGGAGGGAAGGAAGTTGTAGAGGCACGGCGAGAGGTACTGAGGTGTATTGCCAGTCCGGTCCGGCCCGTTCCTGATCCCCGTTTAAGGCCAGTGGTGTGTGTTCCCAGTACGGTCCGGCCTGTTTCTGCTCCTCGCACCAAGCCTACGGTGCGCGTCGCCAGCCCGGCCCGGCCTGTTCCTGCTCCTCGCACCAAGCCTACGGTGCGCGTCGCCAGCCCGGCCCGGCCTGTTCCTGCTCCACGCACCAAGCCTACGGTGCGCGTCGCCAGCCCGGCCCGGCCTGTTCCTGCTCCTCGCACCAAGCCTACGGTGCACGTCGCCAGCCCGGCCCGGCCTGTTCCTGCCACTACTCGCACCAAGCCAGGTGTGCGAGTTGTCAGCCCGGTCCGGCCCGTTCCTGCTCCACGCACCAAGCCAGGGGTGCGTATCGTCAGTCCGGTACGGCCCGTTGCTGCTCCACGCACCAAGCCAGGGGTGCGCATCATCAGCCCGGTCCGGCCCGTTCCTGTTCCACGCACCAAGCCAGGGGTGCGCATCGTCAGCCCGGTCCGGCCCGTTCCTGCTCCACGCACCAAGCCAGGGGTGCGCATCGTCAGCCCGGTACGGCCTGTTCCTGCTCCTCGCACCAAGCCTACGGTGCGCGTCGCCAGCCCGGCCCGGCCTGTTCCTGCTCCTCGCACCAAGCCTACGGTGCGCGTCGCCAGCCCGGCCCGGCCTGTTCCTGCTCCACGCACCAAGCCTACGGTGCGCGTCGCCAGCCCGGCCCGGCCTGTTCCTGCTCCTCGCACCAAGCCTACGGTGCGCGTCGCCAGCCCGGCCCGGCCTGTTCCTGCCACTACTCGCACCAAGCCAGGGGTGCGAGTTGTCAGCCCGGTCCGGCCCGTTCCTGATCCACGCACCAAGCCAGGGGTGCGTATCGTCAGTCCGGTACGGCCCGTTGCTGCTCCACGCACCAAGCCAGGGGTGCGCATCGTCAGCCCGGTCCGGCCCGTTCCTGTTCCACGCACCAAGCCAGGGGTGCGCATCGTCAGCCCGGTCCGGCCCGTTCCTGCTCCACGCACCAAGCCAGGGGTGCGCATCGTCAGCCCGGTACGGCCCGTTCCGGCTCCACGCACCAAGCCAGGGGTGCGCATCGTCAGCCCGGTCCGGCCCGTAGCTGCTCCACGCACCAAGCCAGGGGTGCGCATCGTCAGCCCGGTCCGTCCCTGCTCCACGCACCAGGCCAGGGGTGTGTGTTGTCAGTCCGGCACAACCCGTGCCTGGGTCACCGGTGCCTGGTCAGGTACCGGTCAGCTGCTCCACACCGGAGCTGAAGCAATCCGCTTCTACGATGTCCAGTCCAGCTCCGGTCAGCGGGGCCAAACCGGACCAGGGGCGCCACGGGGGGATGGTTGAAGGGTGGTGGTCTAGCCCGGAGCCGGAACCGCCTCCGAGGAGGAATGCCCACCCAGCCCTCCCCTGGGTTGTTGATGTTTAGGCGCGGTCGCAGTCCGCGCCTTTAGGGGGGGGTACTGTCACACCCTGGCTCTGGGGACTCTATATGTTGAGCCAGGGTGTGTATATTCTATGTAGTGTATTTCTGTGTTGGCCAGAGTGGTTCCCAATCAGAGGCAACGAGTGTCAGCTGTTGCTGGTTGTCTCTGATTGGGAGCCATATTTATAGAGGCTGTTTTCCCACAATAGTTGTGGGATCTTGTTTCCAGTTGGTTTGTTCCTAGTTAGGTTTGTCCTTTGGATGTCACGTATCGTTTGTTGTTTTGTTTCACTGTTCGTGTTAGTTCGATTAATAAAGTATGTTTGCTTTCAACGCTGCGCATTGGTCTACTCCGTCTAACGATCGTGACAGTGTGTGTGTGTGTGTGTGTGTGTGTTAGGGGGTTTCTCATCCCTGGCCCACTGTGGTACGTACACAGGGCCTCTTTCTCCCTGATGGAGTGTGCTGAGAGGTGGGATGGCCCAGGGCTGGGGGACGGCTACACTCCGCTAGGGAAATGTGGGAAGCTCTTCAGCAGGATGAGTGGTCAGAGTGACAAACACACATGATCATGGGACAGACACACACACACACACACACACACATACTGCACACACACACACACACACAGCCTTATTTTATGGGATTCCAGGACACTTCTTTGATGTGACAGGCAGGAATGACAGTCTTAATCTTGACTGATAACATATGACTGCTAACCTGACAGTGTGTTTGTATGTGTTTTGGGGAGAGGGACTCCAAAGGTAAATATATGTGTGTAGCCTTGAATAGGTGTGTGTGTGTCAAGAGTGTGTGTGTGAATGTGTGTGTGTTTTAAGGGGATGGCCAACCATTACACACTCCTAATGGTAATTCTGAAATGAGGCCAGAGGTTAAGAGAGGGCTTTCCATTTCTAAACCTCTAATATGTGACGAGAGAGGGTGGTGTTTATGTGTATGTAACATACTATAAGTAGATGTAATCCAATGCAGGAAACAGGCAGGGTGAAGGCGTTAAAGCTCCACTGTTTTCCTGAGACACGGCCGTTGACTGTTTCACTCAAGACTCTGTAATATGGGCCATGGATTGGGTTTCAATGGAGGAGCTTTCAGTATGTACTAAACCGTCAACACTAGTAAAAAATATAAGAAACGTCCACTCAAGGTCAGTAAAGAACGCTAAATATTTTTTTAAAGTCCAGGAATCAGTTTAAAACAGCTTATGAATGCAATGAGTATGTTACTATTCAAATATTTGATTAAAAACAGGAAACTTCATGACGTGTTATTTCAGTTTTGTCTTGCTCTTCTGCTGAATCATTATAAAAGGCAATGCAGTGGACTTCAACACATGACAAGAGCTTCCTATATCCCAGTACTGCCTCGTCACAACAGTCACTCATTTGTCCTTACTTCCTTTACTTACATTCACTATAGTACTTACTATACAGTACTCTACAGATGGCTTTTCAAAGGACCTGCCATGTCCACACAAATTCCCCATCCACACACACACACATCCGAATGTCCAACACATCACTTTTCCCTTATGTGTAACTACCTGTTTGCCCCTATGCGTAAGTACCTGTCAACGATACCTTAATCCTTTCACACCTGATCTCTTCATCCCCCTTCATATAACACCCATATAAATAATGACAAATAAAGTGCTAACACTGCTAACTCCTTTGATTGTGACTGAGAGTGTTATGTCTGTTTCAGTATGCAGTCACATTTTGCCCCCTTTAACGGCCTAGTTCATGTTGTCCCATCAGTGTTAGGCCTTTGTCTTCCTGTATGAGCTACAGATGGGTTCTCTTTAGTGTCTCCCACAGTTACGAGTCCAACCATTAGACCAGTCTGATTGGAGAGTGTTTATTGGAGAAGGATCAAGTTGTCCCCAGTTACTGATCTAAGGTCAGTTGTACGTTTATCCCATCTAAATGGTAAATGTTAGGATTCAGGGAGGTAAAAACTGATCCTAGATCTGTAGCTACAGGCAACTTCAACCAGGAGAATGTTTATTGGGTAAGGGGGGAGAGGGGAGGAGCGCAGAGTGGGGAGAGGGAGGACGTTAAGCCCAGTCTTTTGAAGATCAGTGGGGGCTGATTGCTTTGTAACGAGATGAGGATTGGAGCCAGCGTGAGAGAGAGGAGAAGAGAGTTGAAGTCCAGATCTACACATCAAGCTGAAGTAAAACCTAAAGCTAGAACACAGGGGAAAGAGAAGTCCAGAACTACATATCAAGCTGAAGTAAAACCTGAAGCTATAACATAGGGGAAAGAGAAGTCCAGGGGTCTCATTTATCAATCATACGTTGGCACAAATCTGTGCTTAAATCATGCGTGGGATCATTTCCACGCAAAGTGTGAGATTTATCAATATAAACGCTTGCTTGAGAGTGTGCGTTGCTTGAGAGTGTGCGTAAATTCACGCACAGCGATGACCATGCGTACACACAGTGCCAAGTGGTTGAATAAGGGAATTACTTGTCAAGTGTATAATGGGGAAAATATATGTTGAAAATGTGTGACATTGTGAGTAATAATTAAAACATTTTTTTATTTAATTGTATTTCCATTGTCAATTCATGCAACATCTTGACAGGCTATATATAACATGACCATATCAGTACATTTATTACGATAATAATCCATATAAAGTACAGTAATTTGTTAAATTAGAGGCAAGTGTGAAAGTTTAAAAATTATGGCTGATCTGTTGGAAGATTTGGCACGCGCTCCATTTCGAGACAGGTGGGAAGTTTTTTGTAGAAAGTACAAATTGGTTCATCAGATATTGTTTCCCAAAACCAATCTTATAGGATCTTTGCGAGGATTTAAGACCTACTTTAGAAAGTCAAACACATGCCATTCCGGTGCATATCAAAGTGCTATCCACCCTCGGGTTTTTGGCAACGGGCACTTTTCAGCAGGAGCCTGCCGATCGGCATCTCACATCCCTCGATGAGCCAACGTTTTGGATGCAATCATCAGCAAAACGAACGAATACAATTTCCATACACCATCGCACAACAGTTTGAAGTCAAGAGGGGTTTCTTTGCCATCAATCGGTTCCCAAATACAAATGGAGCAATAGACGAATCCCAAAGCATGTTCAACTATGTGAATAGAAAAGGCTTCCACTCTTAATATACAGGTTATGTGGAGGTACAAAACATGCAAATAATGCTGCTGACCAGGTGACCAGGTGGAACGCACTACTCCTTTATTCTGCAGAACAGCAATGTTGGCCTATACACCTACAGGAGGGTGCTGCTGAGGATGGATGGCTTATTGGTGAGTGTTGCCTACTCATTTGAAGTATATTTGCCATTGCGAAAGCAACTTGAATTGAACCTAATGGTGCTCTCTTTGTAGCAATGGTGCTCTCATGTTTTGCAGAGGGGTCAAAAATGTATTTTGCATTTTAATGAGGGAAATAAGTATTTGACCCCTCTGCAAAACATGACTTAGTACTTGGTGGCAAAACCCTTGTTGGCAATCACAGAGGTCAGACGTTTCTTGTAGTTGGCCACAAGGTTTGCACACATCTCAGGAGGGATTTTGTTCCACTCCTCTTTGCAGATCTTCTCCAAGTCATTAAGGTTTCGAGACTGACGTTTGGCAACTCGAACCTTCAGCTCCCTCCACATATTTTCTATGGGATTAAGGTCTGGAGACTGGCTTGGCCACTCCAGGACCTTAATGTGCTTCTTCTTGAGCCACTCCTTTGTTGCCTTGGCCGTGTGTTTTGGGTCATTGTCATGCTGGAATACCCATCCACGACCCATTTTCAATGCCCTGGCTGAGGGAAGGAGGTTCTCACCCAAGATTTGACGGTACATGGCACCGTCCATCTGACCTCTGTGATTGCCAACAAGGGTTTTGCCACCAAGTACTAAGTCATGTTTTGCAGAGGGGTCAAATACTTATTTCCCTCATTAAAATGCAAATCAATTTATAACATTTTTGACATGCGTTTTTCTGGATTTATTTGTTGTTATTCTGTCTCTCACTGTTCAAATAAACCTACCATTAATATTATAGACTGATCATGTCTTTGTCAGTGGGCAAACGTACAAAATCAGCAGGGGATCAAATACTTTTTTCCCTCACTGTATTTGATACACTGCCGATTTTGCAGGTTTTCCTACATACAAAGCATGTAGAGGTCTGTAATTTTTATCATAGGTACACTTCAACTGTGATGGACGGAATCTAAAACAAAAATCCAGAAAATCACATTGTATGATTTTTAAGTAATTAATTAGCATTTTATTGCATGACATAAGTATTTGATCACCTACCAACCAGTAAGAATTCCGGCTCTCACAGACCTGTTAGTTTTTCTTTAAGAAGCCCTCCTGTTCTCCACTCATTACCTGTATTAACTGTACCTGTTTGAACTCGTTACCTGTATAAAAGACACCTGTCCACACACTCAATCAAACAGACTCCAACCTCTCCACAATGGCCAAGACCAGAGAGCTGTGTAAGGACATCAGGGATACAATTGTAGACCTGCACAAGGCTGGGATGGGCTACAGGACAATAGGCAAGCAGCTTGGTGAGAAGGCAACAACTGTTGGCACAATTATTAGAAAATGGAAGAAGTTCAAGATGACGGTCAATCACCCTCGGTCTGGGGCTCCATGCAAGATCTCACCTCGTGGGGCATCAATGATCATGAGGAAGGTGAGGGATCAGCCCAGAACTACACGGCAGGACCTGGTCAATGACCTGAAGAGAGCTGGGACCACAGTCTCAAAGAAAACCGTTAGTAACACACTACGCCGTCATGGATTAAAATCCTGCAGCGAACGCAAGGTCCCCCTGCTTAAGCCAGCGCATGTCCAGGCCCGTCTGAAGTTTGCCAATGACCATCTGGATGATCCAGAGGAGGAACGGGAGAAGGTCATGTGGTCTGATGAGACAAAAATAGAGCTTTTTGGTCTAAACTCCACTCGCCGTGTTTGGAGGAAGAAGAAGGATGAGTACAACCTCAAGAACACCATCCCAACCGTGAAGCATGGAGGTGGAAACATCATTCTTTGGGGATGCTTTTCTGCAAAGGGGACAGGACGACTGCGCCGTATTGAGGGGAGGATGGATGGGGCCATGTATCGCAAGATCTTGGCCAACAACCTCCTTCCCTCAGTAAGAGCCTTGAAGATGGGTCGTGGCTGGGTCTTCCAGCATGACAACGACCCAAAACACACAGCCAGGGCCACTAAGGAGTGGCTCCGTAAGAAGCATCTCAAGGTCCTGGAGTGGCCTAGCCAGTCTCCAGACCTGAACCCAATAGAAAATCTTTGGAGGGAGCTGAAAGTTCGTATTGCCCAGCGACAGCCCCGAAACCTGAAGGATCTGGAGAAGGTCTGTATGGAGGAGTGGGCCAAAATCCCTGCTGCAGTGTGTGCAAACCTGGTCAAGACCTACAGGAAACGTATGATCTCTGTAATTGCAAACAAAGGTTTCTGTACCAAATATTAAGTTCTGCTTTTCTGATGTATCAAATACTTATGTCATGCAATAAAATGCAAATGAATTACTTAAAAATCATACAATGTGATTTTCTGGATTTTTGTTTTAGATTCCGTCTCTCACAGTTGAAGTGTACCTATGATAAAAATTACAGACCTCTACATGCTTTGTAAGTAGGTGTCACACCCTGGCTCTGGGACTCTATATGTTGAGCCAGGGTGTGTATATTCTATGTGTTGTGTTTCTATGTCGGGATTCTAGTTTTGTATATCTGTGTTGGCCAGAGTGGTTCCCAATCAGAGGCAACGAGTGTCAGCTGTAGCTGGTTGTCTCTGATTGGGAGCCATATTTATACAGGCTGTTTTCCCACAATAGTTGTGGGATCTTGTTCCAGTTGGTTTGTTCCGTTTGGTTTGTTCCGTGTTGGTTGTTAACCTAGGACGTCACGTCATCGTTTATTGTTTTGTTCGAGTGTTTACTCTCTTTAAAAGAAGTATGTTCGCTCATCACGCTGCGCCTTGGTCTACTCCGTCTCACGATCGTGACAGAAGATCCCACCATACCAGGACCAAGCAGCGTGTCCTGGAGCAGGCAGCCTGGACATGGGAGGAAGCGCCGGGAAAGGAACTGGAAAGGTTGGCGATGGCCCTGGTGGGCAAATCGTGGTCCTGGGAGGACATGCTCGGGGGCAAGGGGCCATGGGCTAAGATTAAGGCCCTGGCGAGAGAGGAGCAACGGCGTCAACAGTGTCGTCGTCGGACGGACGAGAGGCAACCCCAGAAATTTTTTAGGGGGGGGGCACACGGCATGGGCGACTGGGCAGCAGGAGGCTGCCACAGGGCGAAATGGGAGACGAGGAGAGAAGGCCACCGGGTTACGGGAGCCATTGGTGAGAGGAGGGAAGGAAGTTGTAGAGGCACGGCGAGAGGTACTGAGGTGTATTGCCAGTCCGGTCCGGCCCGTTCCTGATCCCCGTTTAAGGCCAGTGGTGTGTGTTCCCAGTACGGTCCGGCCTGTTCCTGTTCCTCGCACCAAGCCTACGGTGTGCGTCGCCAGCCCGGCCCGGCCTGTTCCTGCCACTCGCACCAAGCCTACGGTGCGCGTCGCCAGCCCGGCCCGGCCTGTTCCTGCTCCTCGCACCAAGCCTCCGGTGCGCATCGCCAGCCCAGCCCGGCCGGTTCCTGCTCCTCGCACCAAGCCTACGGTGTGCGTCGCCAGCCCGGCCCGGCCTGTTCCTGCCCCTCGCACCAAGCCTACGGTGCGCGTCGTCAGCCCGGTCCGGCCTGTTCCTGCCACTCGCACCAAGCCTACGGTGTGCGTCGCCAGCCTGGCCCGGCCTGTTCCTGCTCCTCGCACCAAGCCTACGGTGCGCGTCGCCAGCCCGGCCCGGCCTGTTCCTGCTCCTCGCACCAAGCCTACGGTGCGCGTCGCCAGCCCGGCCCGGCCTGTTCCTGCTCCTCGCACCAAGCCTACGGTGCGCGTCGCCAGCCCGGCCCGGCCTGTTCCTGCTCCTCGCACCAAGCCTACGGTGCGCGTCGCCAGCCCGGCCTGGCCTGTTCCTGCCACTCACACCAAGCCTACGGCGTGCGTCGCCAGCCCGTTCCTGCCCGTTCCTGCTCCACGCACCAAGCCAGGGGTGCGAGTCGTCAGCCCGGTCCGGCCCGTTCCTGCTCCACGCACCAAGCCAGGGGTGCGCATCGTCAGCCCGGTCCAGCCCGTTCCTGCTCCACGCACCAAGCCAGGGGTGCGCATCGTCAGCCCGGTCCGGCCCGTTCCTGCTCCACGCACCAAGCCAGGGGTGTGTGTCGCCAGCCCGGCCCAGCCTGTTCCTGCTCCTCGCACCAAGCCTACGGTGCGAGTCGTCAGCCCGGCCCGGCCTGTTCCTGCCACTCACACCAAGCCTACGGTGTGCGTCGCCAGCCCGGCCCGGCCTGTTCCTGCTCCTCGCACCAAGCTTACGGTGTGCGTCGCCAGCCCGGCCCGGCCTGTTCCTGCTCCTCGCACCAAGCTTACGGTGTGCGTCGCCAGCCCGGTCCGGCCCGTTCCTGCTCCACGCACCAAATCAGGGGTGCGAGTCGTCAGCCCGGTCCGGCCCGTTCCTGCTCCACGCACCAAGCCAGGGGTGCGCATCGTCAGCCCGGTCCGGCCCGTTCCTGCTCCACGCACCAAGCCAGGGGTGCGCATCGTCAGCCCGGTCCGGCCCGTTCCTGCTCCACGCACCAAGCCAGGGGTGCGCATCGTCAGCCCGGTCCGGCCGTTCCTGCTCCACGCACCAAGCCAGGGGTGCGCATCGTCAGCCCGGTCCGGCCCGTTCCTGCTCCACGCACCAAGCCAGGGGTGCGCATCGTCAGCCCGGTCCGGCCCGTTGCTGCTCCACGCACCAAGCCAGGGGTGCGCATCGTCAGCCCGGTCCGGCCCGTTCCTGCTCCACGCACCAAGCCAGGGGTGCGCGTCGTCAGTCCGGCACAACCCGTGCCTGGGTCACCGGTGCCTGGTCAGGTACCGGTCAGCTGCTCCACACCGGAGCTTAAGCAATCCGCTCCTACGATGTCCAGTCCAGCTCCAGCCAGCGGGGCCAGACCGGATCAGGTGCGCTACGGGGGGATTATTGGAGGGTGGTGGGCGAGCCCGGAGCCGGAACCGCCTCCGAGGAGGAATGCCCACCCAGCCCTCCCCTGTTTGGTCTATGTTGAGGCGCGGTCGCAGTCCGCGCCTTTAGAGAGGGGTACTGTCACACCCTGGCTCTGGGACTCTATATGTTGAGCCAGGGTGTGTATATTCTATGTGTTGTGTTTCTATGTCGGGATTCTAGTTTTGTATTTCTGTGTTGGCCCGAGTGGTTCCCAATCAGAGGCAACGAGTGTCAGCTGTAGCTGGTTGTCTCTGATTGGGAGCCATATTTATACAGGCTGTTTTCCCACAATAGTTGTGGGATCTTGTTCCAGTTGGTTTGTTCCGTTTGGTTTGTTCCGTGTTGGTTGTTAACCTAGGACGTCACGTCATCGTTTATTGTTTTGTTCGAGTGTTTACTCTCTTTAAAAGAAGTATGTTCGCTCATCACGCTGCGCCTTGGTCTACTCCGTCTAACGATCGTGACAGTAGGAAAACCTGCAAAATCGGCAGTGTATCAAATACTTGTTCTCCCCACTGTGTATATATATATATATATATATACAGGGGGGGGGGAGTATTTAGTCAGCCACCAATTCTGCAAGTTCTCCCACTTAAAAAGATGAGAGAGGCCTGTAATTTTCACCATAGGTACACGTCAACTATGACAGACAAATTGAGGGAAAAGATTCCAGAAAATCACATTGTAGGATTTTTAATGAATTTATTTGCAAATTATGGTGGAAAATAAGTTTTTGGTCACCTACAAACAAGCAAGATTTCTGGCTCTCACAGACCTGTAACTTCTTCTTTAAGAGGCTCCTCTGTCCTCCACTCGTTACCTGTATTAATGGCACCTGTTTGAACTTGTTATCAGTATAAAAGACACCTGTCCACAACCTCAAACAGTCACACTCCAAACTCCACTATGGCCAAGACCAAAGAGCTGTCAAAGGACACCAGAAACAAAATTGTAGACCTGCACCAGGCTGGGAAGACTGAATCTGCAATAGGTAAGCAGCTTGGTTTGAAGAAATCAACTGTGGGAGCAATTATTAGGAAATGGAAGACATACAAGACCACTGATAATCTCCCTCGATCTGGGGCTCCACGCAAGATCTCACCCCGTGGGGTCAAAATGATCACAAGAACGGTGAGCAAATATCCCAGACCTAGTGAATGACCTGCAGAGAGCTGGGACCAAAGTAACAAAGCCTACCATCAGTAATACACTACGCTGCCAGGGACTCAAATCCTGCAGTGCAAAACGTGTCCCCCTGCTTAAGCCAGTACATGTCCAGGCCCGTCTGAAGTTTGCTAGAGTGCATTTGGATGATCCAGAAGAGGATTGGGAGAATGTCATATGGTCAGATGAAACCAAAATATAACTTTTTGGTAAAAACTCAACTCGTCGTGTTTGGAGGACAAAGAATGCTGAGTTGCATCCAAAGAACACCATACCTACTGTGAAGCATGGGGCTGGAAACATCATGCTTTGGGGCTGTTTTTCTGCAAAGGGACCAGGACGACTGATCCGTGTAAAGGAAAGAATTAATGGGGCCATGTATCGTGAGATTTTGAGTGAAAACCTCCTTCCATCAGCAAGGGCATTGAAGATGAAACGTGGCTGGGTCTTTCAGCATGACAATGATCCCAAACACACCGCCCGGGCAACGAAAGAGTGGCTTCGTAAGAAGCATTTCAAGGTCCTGGAGTGGCCTAGCCAGTCTCCAGATCTCAACCCCATAGAAAATCTTTGGAGGGAGTTGAAAGTCCGTGTTGCCCAGCGACAGCCCCAAAACATCACTGCTCTAGAGGAGATCTGCATGGAGGAATGGGCCAAAATACCAGCAACAGTGTGTGAAAACCTTGTGAAGACTTACAGAAAACATTTGACCTGTGTCATTGCCAACAAAGGGTATATAACAAAGTATTGAGAAACTTTTGTTATTGACCAAATACTTATTTTCCACCATAATTTGCAAATAAATTCATTAAAAATCCTACAATGTGATTTTCTGGATGAAAATTACAGGCCTCTCTCATCTTTTTAAGTGGGAGAACTTGCACAATTGGTGGCTGACTAAATACTTTTTTCCCCCACTGTATATATATATATATATATATATATATATATAGCTATTAAAAAATATATATCTATTCAAATATCTTGCATATCTTATTTTCCAGCATTGTCAATTAATATGCGTAATAATGTTGGCAGTTCATGCGTAGGATTTTAACCTATAACCCGGATTGCCATTGTATTACATTACATTTTTGACAAGCAATTATTATTTTAGCAAACAATTATTGTGGTTCATCCTATATTCTCCCTAACATCCTTACCCCCCTTGCAACAGATGTGGGATAAACACACACGCACATACTCTAACACACTCAACCCCTTTCCTCCACAATCAACCATAAAATCAGATGCTCAACAGTTGTTACATCCCAGAGCCCAACTCAAGAAAGGACCTGATTTATGAATGCATATACGAATGCATATACAGTTACACCTGTTTGAGAAAGCATGCAAGATTGAGCAAAAATTGTCAACAATGTGAGATTTGATTAATCTATTTAATCTATGTCAAGTCCTAGGTGATAGAGATCAGATCCACCCTCTTCACCTGAGACACTCAGTACTTTGTTGAAGCACTTTTGGCAGCGATTACAGCCTCAAGTCTTCTTTGGTATGACGCTACAAGCTTGGCACACCTGTATTTGGGGAGTTTCTCACATTCTTCTCTGCAGATCCTCTCAAGCTCTATCAGGTTGGATGGGGAGCGTCGCTGCACAGCTATTTTCAGGTCTCTCCAGAGATGTTAGATTGGTTTCAAATCCGGGCTCTGGCTGGGCCACTCAACGACATTCAGAGACTTGTCCCGAAGCCACTCCTGCGTTGTCTTGGCTGTCTGCGTAGGGTCGCTGTCCTGTTGGAAGGTGAACCGTCGCCCCAGTCTGATGTCCTGAGTGCTCTGGAGCAGGTTTTCATCAAGGATCTCTCTGTACTTTGCTCCGTTCATTTTCCCCTCGATCCTGACTAGTCTCCCAGTCCCTGCCACTGAAAAACATCCCCACAGCATGATGCTGCCACCACCATGCTTCACCGTAGGGATGGTGCCAGGTTTCCTCCAGACGTGACGCTTGGCATTCAGGCCAAAGAGTTCAATCTTGGTTTCATCAGACCAGAGAATCTTGTTTCTCATGGTCTGAGAGTCGTTTAGGTGCCTTTTGGCAAACTCCAAGTGGGCTGTCATGTGCCTTTTACTGAGGAGTGGCTAATGTCTGGCCACTCTACCATAATGGCCTGATTGGTGGAGTGCTGCAGAGATGTTTGTCCTTCTGGAATGTTCTCCCATCTCCACAGAGGAACTCTGGAGCTATGTCAGAGTGACCATTGGGTTCTTGTTCACCTCCCTGACCAAGGCCCTTCTTTCCCGATTGTTCAGTTTGGCCAGGCAGCCAGCTCTAGGAAGAATCTTGGTGGTTCCAAACTTCTTCCATTTAAGAATGATGGAGGCCACTGTGTTCTTGGGGACCTTCAATGCTGCAGAAATGTTTTGGTACCCTTCCCCAGATCTGTGCCTTTACACAATCCTGTCTCTGGAAAATTCCTTTGACCTCATGGCTTGGTTTTTGCTCTGATATGCACTGACAACTGTGGGACCTTATGTAGACAGGTGTGTGCATTTCCAAATCATGTCAAATCAATTGAATTTAACACAGGTGGACTCCAATCAAGTTGTAGAAACATCTCAATGATGATCAATGGAAACAGGATGTACCGGAGCTCAATTTCGAGTCTTATAGCAAAGGGTCATAATACTTAAGTAAATAACGTATTTATGTTTTTTATTTTTAATACATTTACAAACATTTCTATAAACCTGTTTTCGCTTTGTCATTATGGGGTATTGTGTGTAGATTGATGAGGGGGGAAAATAATGTCATAAATTATAGAATAAGGCTGTAACATAACAAAATGTGGAAAAAGGGAATGGGTCTAAATACTTTCCGAATGCACTGTAGTTCTTCAACGGGTTCTCCTATTGGGACAGCCGAAGAACCCTTTTAGGTTCTAGATAGCCCCACTTTTTCTAAGAGTGTATGTGGTTTAAATGTACAATATACAGTATCATCTAAACCTATTAGATAATGACCTGCTCTGGCATGGCGGTAGCCTCCGTAGTTATGGTGTGCACATTATTATGGTTTCTATTACATAGTGATGGAGCCGACAGCTATAGCCTCCATCGCTACCTCTCATGTCTGATGATGACAGGGGTAAATGCATTAAACAGGATCAGTTGTGAATGTGTGTGTGTGTGTGTGGGGGGGGGGGGGGGGTCACAAACACAAACACACACACACACAGCCTGCTCCTCTCTCTTCCTTGGGGCTGTGGTCATAGTTGCTGCTGTTTGCACAGCCGTATGGGAGTTTGCCCCTTGCCTCAGGCTGTGGCACACAACACACACACACACACACACACACACACACACACACACACACACACACACACACACACACACTGCTGCCTACCCTTCACTTTTTGTCTTCAATGACAAATCTGAATGTCAATCTTTAAAGCACTCAATTCAAACATAATTTTTTTGCTATTATGATTGAATATAAACTGTGTTTGGGCTATTCAAATAACATTATCTTGACAGCATAAGACAAACACACATAAGTCATATCTCGGCACAAAAATATTCCTTTGGAAGGAGATGAATGACTTACAAGAATGTCAGGGATTCATGTGTATATCTTATGTTGGAATTTCACCCTCAGTTACAGATCAGACAGACGTGTAATTTAGGGTTGTGACTTGTGAATGTAAAAGAGGAATGTTCCATAAACAAATCAACATGGCAACAAGGGAGACTGTAGGGTTTTACTGCTCAGGGCAGCGCTCCAGTCATTGACGTTTTAGGATGCAGTGCTCCAAGGCTTAGGCAGTGGATTTTCAAATCAAGCTTTGTTATTGCAGAGGCCAAGGGGAGAACAGATGCTTCATTCATTCATTCAATCATGCATGTCACGCTGATACTCTGAGCTATTCTGTCTCCTGAGTCCCTCTCTATAGCTAGATCCCCTCATTGTGTGTGTGTGTGTGTGTGTGTGTTTCTGTGTGTGTGTGTGTGTGGAGATGATGCATCTGGTAGAGGGGGGTAATCTGACACAGGTGCTTTAAGACCCGGCACTGGTGTCATGAATCTGAGGACAAACTGCGAGGAACCTCACACTAACCTCCCAATTGAGGAGGAAGTGTGTGTGTTTGCATGCATTGATGTGTCCACATGTCATGTGTACACATCAACATATGCCACAGTAGCCCACCCATAACTCCAAAGTACACATGGGGGGTGATGAGGGTCCCAGGAGTGTCAGTGTGTGTCAGGAAGCTGCTTACCTACCTTGACAGATGGGAGTGGGGTCAGGGGAGAGAGAACGTTTAATCACCTTAAACCACAGGACGCTCATCTATTTTTCTCTGGTGCTCACACACGTGCACACACACACACACACACACACACACACCATGATTTCCCCTTACTTACCCCTCTTGTTCCATGGAAGGAGGGCCGTACCGTTGACCGTACCTGCACCCCAATCTTCCTTTTTTGGAAGTTAACCCCCACTCTAATTTAGTAGAGTTCCCCTGCTGCTCTCCCAGCTGAGTCCCTGTAGCCTCTGACCAGGGAGGTGACAGGGTGAGGAGGGAGGAGGAAGTGGGGCTTTAAGGCATCTCCCCCATGAAACAATGACCTTATTGCAGGGGATCCAGAGAGAGGAAGTCCCCTAACCCTGTCTGGCCTCCAGACCCTCACTACCCCCTAACCCCCTCCGGCCTCCACCCAGACCGCCCACCGTTCTATAGTCAGACAGCGAGATAGCTACCTCACAGACAAACTGACAGAGACACATTAGCTTGGTCTCAGATCTGTATGTGTCAACTCCTCTGACTAGCGTTCTCATTCCATACTATTATGTTATATAGATCTGTATGTGTCAACTCCTCTGACTAGCGTTCTCATGCCACACTATTATGTTATAACAACAAGAGGAGGTAAGCGCCTACAGATCTGCGACCAGGCTAGAGACAAATAGATGGGCCAGGAGTTAACACATCTTGATGTTGTTATAATGAAGAAATTGTTCTTCTGAGGTGATTGCTAATAACACTGTCCCATCACATCCCTCTACTTCTCCTCTAATAAGAGCTTCCCCTCTTAGTGCCAAACAAAGATGACAGCTTTTTAATAGCACCAAACCGTCTGCATACTAATCAGACTGGCTCTGTGTGAAATCATTAACCTAATTGTGTTGTATGACATGAATGAAATCATCCACAATGCCACTTATCATGAGCCTATTTACAGAGAAAGATATACTGACAGACCAGTAGAAAGACAGGGATTTGGGGATGGTGAGAGAGAGAGAGAGAGAGAGAGAGAGAGAGAGAGAGAGGAAGAGAGAGCGACAGGGCCCCGAAGGGAACGGAGAGAGGGCTTGAGAGAGAGAGCGAAAGGAGAGAGAGGAACGGAGGGATTGAGCGAGAGGGTGGAGAGAGGAACAGAGAGAAGGATTGAGAGAGAGAGGGGAGACATAGATAGTCAGAAAGGGAGAGAGGATGGTGAAACAACAGAATGTCTGTAGCGTCATGTCCCATGTTCAGTAATGGCCATGTCCTTGTCTGGTAGGTCTCAGTGTTTGTATTATGATTGTATCATGATCTAGTTAATGATAACGCCATCCTGCTCCCAGGCTTAAAGTCATTTACAGAAGTCTGTCCTTCAGAGCTCATTCCTCAGCGCTGTAACTGTGGAACTTTGACTCCATCCCTCAAACACACATAATCAACAGTCAATAAGACAAGGTCATTTATCAACCAGAGACCATGCTAAATGACCGGCCAGAAACACTCTCTCACTTTCTCTCCTTCTGCAGTCTGGATACTCCCTCTACATGACTGGTGAAGCTGAAATACACCCTGAGATGTGGGGCTTTGAAGGCCTTCAGAATGGTTTTGTCTAGTATAATTAATTTGAGTTATATAATGGAGTCAAGGAGAGATACTGTAGATCTCTCTCTCTCTCTCTCTCTCTCTCTCTCTCTCTTCTCTCTCTCTCTCTCTCTCTCTCTCTCTCTCTCTCTCTCTCTCTCTCTCTCTCTCTCTCTCTCTCTCTCTCTCTCTCTCTCTCTCTCATATATATATATATAAAACCAGCAGAATTATAGCCCTTTACAAATACACAGGGAGACTAAGGTGTTGTTACATAGCCATATGGTCCTGTCTACAGAGTGACTGAGGGTGTCACTCACACACGTCCCAACCCAGTCCAGCCAGAGGGGACAGAGTGGACACTGACAGATGACAATTACACGCTACAGGAACCCATTGACTCAGCACGTGTGTGTGTCCACTGCATCAGTGACCAACCGTCCACCATTGACATCTTCTCGTCCCTATCACCCGGTCTTATTTAGCATCAGAAATGACCTATCCTGCCTAGAGTCTGGAGGGCAGAAACTCAAAGGGTCAAAACGTTATGTAATAGACTGTTTGCTGCATGTGTGTGTGTGTCTATGACTCTATCTGTATTAGTCAGAAGAGAGGAGCAGACTGTAGTCATCATGAGGATGGTCATCAGTCTTAATTGGTTCAGTATGTTGATGATGATTTTTTCCTGAAACGCTGTATTCATGGATCCTCTGGACACACACCCAGAAGCACACGCTAATTACTAATAGATGATGATAAAGGGCCAGAGAGCAGGGGTCAGCCAATGTGTGTGTGTGTGTGTGTGTGTGAGTGAGTGAGTGTGTGAGTGAGTGAGTGAGTGAGTGAGTGAGTGAGTGAGTGAGTGAGTGAGTGAGTGAGTGAGTGAGTGAGTGAGTGAGTGAGTGGGTGAGTGAGTGAGTGAGTGAGTGAGTGAGTGAGTGAGTGAGTGAGTGAGTGAGTGAAAGAAAGAAAGAAAGAAAGAGAGAGAGAGAGAGAGAGAGAGAGAGAGAGAGCGAGAGAGACAGAGAGAGAGAGAGGGAGAGAGAGAGAGAGAGAGAGAGAGAGAGAGAGAGAGAGGGATGAGTGAGATTGGAAAAGGTCTGTACTCAAACTCAGCTCCAAGAAGTGTTCTGTATGAATGATACATCAAGGGCAATTCAACCCAAAGGCTTTTTCAACGAATGACAAAATGTACTATTTTCTGTATATCTTCAAATATGTTAAGATTAAGATTACTTTATTGGTCAATTACCATCTTCAAGAAGGCAAACTGTCAAAACACATCAACATCAGTACTGTTTCTCCCTTTCTGCATCCTTTGACTCTCTATGTCCCCTATCCTCCCGGCCGGCTCGGTCCTCCCCTCCAGCTCCGTGGCTTGATGACTCATTGCGAGCTCACAGAACAGAGCTCCGGGCAGCTGAGCGGAAATGGAAGAAAACTAGACTCCCTGCAGACCTGGCATCTTTTCACTCCCTCCTCTCTACATTTTCTTCATCTGTTTCTGCTGCTAAGGCCACTTTCTACCACTCTAAATTCCAAGCATCCGCCTCTAACCCTAGGAAGCTCTTTGCCACATTCTCCTCCCTGCTGAATCCCCCCCCCCCCTCCTCCCTCTCTGTGGATGACTTCGTCAACCATTTTGAAAAGAAGGTTGACGACATCCGATCCTCGTTTGTTAAGTCAAATGACACTGCTGGTCCTGCTCACACTGCCCTACCCTATGCTTTGACTTCTTTCTCCCCTCTCTCTCCAGATAAAATCTTGCGACTTGTGACGGCAGGCCGCCCAACAACCTGACCGCTTGACCCTATCCCCTCCTCTCTTCTCCTGACCATCTCCGGTGACCTTCTCCCTTACCTCACCTCGCTGATCAACTCATCCTTGACCGCTGGCTATGTCCCTTCCGTCTTCAAGAGAGCGAGAGTTGCACCCCTTCTCAAAAAACCAACACTCGATCCCTCTGATGTCAACAACTACAGACCAGTATCCCTTCTTTCTTTTCTCTCCAAAACTATTGAGCGTGCCATCTTTAGCCAACTCTCTTGCTATCTCTCTCAGAATGACCTTCTTGATCCAAACCAGTCAGGTTTCAAGACTGGTCATTCAACTGAGACTGCTCTTCTCTGTGTCACAGAGGCTCTCCGCACTGCTAAAGCTAACTCTCTCTCCTCTGCTCTTGTCCTTCTAGACCTGTCTGCTGCCTTTGATACTGTGAACCATCAGATCCTCCTCTCCACCCTCTCCGAGCTGGGCATCTCCGGCGCGGCTCACTCTTGGATTGCATCCTACCTGACCGGTCGCTCCTACCAAGTGGCGTGGCGAGAAGCTGTCTCCGCACCACGTGCTCTCACCACTGGTGTCCCCCAGGGCTCAGTTCTAGGCCCTCTCCTATTCTCGCTATACACCAAGTCACTTGGCTCTGTCATATCCTCACATGGCCTCTCCTATCATTGCTACGCTGACGACACACAACTAATCTTCTCCTTTCCCCCTTCTGATAACCAGGTGGCGAATCGCATCTCTGCATGTCTGGCAGACATATCAGTATGGATGACGGATCACCACCTCAAGCTGAACCTCGGCAAGACGGAGCTGCTCTTCCTCCCGGGGAAGGACTGCCCGTTCCATGATCTCGCCATCACGGTTGACAACTCCGTTGTGCCCTCCTCCCAGAGTGCGAAGAGCCTTGGCGTGACCCTGGACAACACCCTGTCGTTCTCCGCTAACATCAAGGCGGTGACCCGATCCTGTAGGTTCATGCTCTACAACATTCGGAGAGTACGACCCTGCCTTACACAGGAAGCGGCACAGGTCCTAATCCAGGCACTTGTCATCTCCCGTCTGGATTACTGCAACTCGCTGTTGGCTGGGCTCCCTGCCTGTGCCATTAAACCCCTACAACTCATCCAGAATGCCGCAGCCCGTCTGGTGTTCAACCTTCCCAAGTTCTCTCACGTCACCCCGCTCCTCCGCACACTCCACTGGCTTCCAGTTGAAGCTCGCATCTGCTACAAGACCATGGTGCTTGCCTACGGAGCTGTGAGGGGAACGGCACCTCCGTACCTTCAGGCTCTGATCAGTCCCTACACCCAAACGAGGGCACTGCGTTCATCCACCTCTGGCCTGCTGGCTCCCCTATCTCTGCGGAAGCATAGTTCCCGCTCAGCCCAGTCAAAACTGTTCGCTGCTCTGGCACCCCAATGGTGGAACAAGCTCCCTCACGACGCCAGGACAGCGGAGTCACTCACCACCTTCCGGAGACATTTGAAACCCCACCTCTTTAAGGAATACCTGGGATAGGATAAAGTCATCCTTCTACCCCCCCCCCCCCCCCCCTTTACTCCAACCCCCCCCACCCCCCCCAAAATAAATAAAAATAAAAATAAAAATAACATTGTAAAGTGGTTATCCCACTGGCTATAAGGTGAATGCACCTATTTGTAAGTCGCTCTGGATAAGAGCGTCTGCTAAATGATGTAAATGTAAATGTTTACACAAACAATATCAACACCAACTTCAATAGGCACAATAGGTTCTCCCGAGTGGCGCAGTGGTCTAAGGCACTGCATAGCAGTGCTAGCTGTGCCACTAGAGATCCTGGTTCGAATCCAGGCTCTGTCGTAGCCGGTCGCGACCGGGAGACCCATGTGGCGGCGCACAATTGGCCCAGCGTCGTCCAAGGTAGGGTAGGGAATGACCGGCAGGGATGTAGCTCAGTTGGTAGAGCATGGCGTTTGCAACGCCAGGGTTGTGGGTTTGATTCCCACGGGGGGTATGAAAGATAAAAAATTAAAAAAATAAAAAAACAAACTAACTGTAAGTCGCTCTGGATAAGAGCGTCTGCTAAATGACTTAAATGTAAAATGTAATCAATATATCTTCATCATAGGCAAGTATTGACGGAAGTTCTAAGTATTTTATCAAGCAAAGCTTTGACCAAACTCCAGGGAACATGATCGTTTTCCCTATTCATCCATCACTCTTTGTTTTAACTCCAATCTTCTATGCCGTTGGGTAGACCCTGAGGCTTATAGGCTTCCCTTCAGGCTGACTTTAAACTGCTGAGGCCCTCAGAGATTTCCTTCATTCAAAAGGAAGACAGCTTACCAAGCCTTACCGGCTGGCATTAGCATACCAGCCTCATTCAGGCCCAACTCCTCCAGGTACACCCACATACAACCTCCCCCCATCTGAAAGGAGAGCGGTGGGGAGTGGGTGGACAGGCCAGTTGGGTGCGAGAGGAGAAGGAGGGAGAGGGAGCGGGGAGAGGGTTATGGGGGTTTAAGAGTGGTTCCCCAGGCCCCTGGAGCTCAAATTGCAGGGGTGAATTCTATAGGTCACCAGGGGAGTCCCCCCGACCCACAGCCCAGCCCAAAAGCCCCTTTATTCCCCAAGACAAGATGGGAGAATCGAACCTGCTGATGGATTTGCCGTTCCTTCCTCTCCACCGCACGTCTTCAGCTGTCTGGGGATTCTCTTCATTCACAGAGATAAGAATCGCTTTTTCTTTCTCTTTCTCTGGCTTGATTCTTCTCATCCCCCTCCAAATCACCCCTTCATCCTCTTCTTTCCTCCTTTTCTCCCTCACCTTCCTCCTCCTCTTTATCTCTCTCTCACCCTCTCCCCCTCTCTCGCTCTCCATTAATTGCCACGACATTAGTCACCTTGATCCCGTGGGTCTGTATAAACACCATCTATCACACAGGGGTCATGTTTGCACTGCAAACTTAAACGGGAACATCGAACAGACGGGAGGGAAAAAATGACATTCCTCCTTCCCCTCGGCAGGAAAGGGGGAGGAGGGGAGACGAGGGACGTTCATGTGGCTGTCACTTCATTTAAACCCCCCTTCAACCTTTGACCTACGACAAACACACACACACACACACACACACACACACTCACACACCCCTGGCGCCCAGTGTCCAGGTGCACAATGTTCCACTGATAAAGTACAAGCAGGTCAGAGATGGTGTAGATAGAGCTAACTTTGACAAATTAAGGTTAGTGGTAGTTTGTGGTAGTGGTGGCAGGGGTTGTTAACATGGAGTAACAATGTGAAACGACTAAATATTTGCGCTATGTTGTCTTCAGTAGTTTGATTGCTATAATTCTGTGTGCACTGAGGCAGTAAAAGGAGATGGTAAAAACTCAACAAGGAGGAAATAGACTAGAGTATGTCAACAGCATAACAAGTAACTGAAGAGCAGAGTTTGTTGTATAGAGTGAGCGTGAGATTCATTGGCATGCATACTGGAAAAATCATCTTCCATGTTCAATATTGATTCAGTGAGGAAATATCAAGCCTTATGACTGGATGTTAGCTCTTGATTGAATCAGGACTAATCCAAACATTATGGCCACATCATATCAGAGCTGAAGGACTGTATTATCACATTTTCCGAAGTAAGGCCTGGTGTAGGAACAGCCAGTTACTTTCAGACAGCTCATAATAATGGCTGAAACGAAGTGAATGGAATGTCATCAAATACCTGGAAACCTTGTGTTTGATGTATTTGATACCGTTCCACCCACTCCGCTCCAGTCATTACCACGAGCCTGTTCTCTCCAATTAAGGTGCCACCAACCTCCTGTTTCAGATGCAGGGTACAAAAAGCATACATGACTTCCATGCATTATCTTTCATGCATTTTCACATTGTGACAGGAACAGAGGTCTCCTTTCTGATGGATATGTTTCATAACTCGAGGTCAGATGTGAGTGGCGTGTCTCTTAGCAGTGATTCATTAAGGCGAGGCTGTTAGTCTGTAAGTCCCGCCCCCTCCAGAGGTCACCTGACAGAGCAGACAGATCATATGTAATCTGGGAGTGTCCGGGGAGAATCCTCTGAGACATAGTTAGATGTCGTGAGGAGGTGAGAGGTGGCAAATACGATTTTGGGAGCCTGTTGATTTGGGGCGGCAGGTAGCCCAGCGTTGGGCCAGTAACCGAAAGATTGCTGGTTCCAATACCTGAGCCGACAAGGTGAAAAATATGTACCCTTGAGCACGGCACTTAACCCTCATTTGCTCCGGTGGCGCCGTACCACTATGGCTGACCCTGTGAAACAACACATTTCACTACACCTATCCGTTGTACGTGACAATAAATCATAATTCTTTGTTGTTATTAACTAGATTAATTTCCCTGATTACATACTTTTTAACGTTGTGGTGTAGTGGAAAAACATCAGAACACCCTTTCACCTGACCTAATTTCCAGACTAATTTGCCATGCTGTGCAACATAGTACACCCCAGGCATCACCTACTAACCTAGTGCATGTGTGTTTTGGTAGGTTATGGTGTGTATGCATTCCCCTTACATTCCATTTTAAAGTATTTATGAATGAATGAGATGCAAAAATGTGTGTAATGCCTGCGATGAGTTTAGTCAACACTCACTAAAGAAAATAAAGGAAAATTGTTTTACCACACGCTACTACACATGCCACAGTTAAACAGGGCTTCACACTCACTAAATACGCCTTTAATACAGAAAAGAGAGGAAGAGAGGAGCTGAAACAGAGAGCATGAAGAAGGCAGTCATTAGCCAAGTATTTGCTGCAGCATCACAATACCCTAATGTGTCTCTTTCTTAGTGTTTTTCTAAAACAGACACTACCTTCAACTACAAACCACAGCAGATTGTAAATGGTGCTTAGCTTCATTTGGTTATTAATGAAACACCTGTATTTTCTTTGACAAAAAATAAACTGAAATGCGCTAGGAATATCTACCCTGGCCCTAGGTGTCTGTCCATAGGCCTACCAGCACTGTCATCAGGCCATAGGCCTACCAGCACTGTCATCAGGTCCTAAACCCTGGTCTCTAGCCACCTCACCTCACTGTCCCATGGGACCACAGAAGAGCTCTTTCATTCCTGGCCAACTGCATGGAGCTGTCTGGTTATTAGACCGCTGTTTCATTGAGCCACCAGAACGGATGGGAGGAGGAGGTAGAGAATGTGCCAGGTGTTAATAATTTGGATTAAGGATTATCTGGGATTGATTATGAGGGTCTCATTATCTGAATCTGAGCCTGTTCCGCTTGCTTTGGCCCAAATTGCTTCTTTCTGAATAATATATCACAGATCAATAGAACACAGTTCAATAAATTCCTGATCGAAATGGCGAGGATGAGGATTTTATCTCCCGACACTCCGGTGTTTACAATAAATCTAATTATTTTACGGGCCACAGCTCTCAAATTAAAATGACTTTTATGTGTCCTGTGGTGGATATTTCTTGGCCTTGGCAACAGTGGGTACGAAGCGCCATAAAATATCTGTGAAACATTGCTTAAGCTGCGAATGTTTATGAATAAATAATTAAGGGAAAGTTTATAAATAAATAATTAAGAGAAGAGAAGGAAATGACTAATATGTATGGAGCTGGTAAAAAAACGTGTGAAATATTGTTGTCGTGACGACATGCGAGCGGACTATTCATTTGGTTAAGTGAGCAGAGAGTTGAGAATGAAATAGTAGGGGAGTTGAACCGCCGAGGACACACCCAACCACCTCACCACCGTATGTTCCCTTGAGTTGATTAAGAAGGCACATCCTCTTTCATTACATTAGTGCATGAACCAAACAGCCAATTAGAAAGATTAAAATAAAAAAAGCAGCCCCCGGCCATCTTTTTTCTTAAGGTTTATGCAAAATGATGTTGACCAAGGCCCAAATGTCCCCATTAAATGATGATAACATGAAGCTATTCGCCTCTTACTTAATAACGTGGTACAGGTGTACAGGTGGCGACTTTCTACTTTTCATGGATTTGTCTCTTCAATGAGAACGAGGCCTCGGGTGTTCAGTAATATACAGTAATTAGCTGAACGCTGTGGCGACCTCGAATGTCTGCATAATGGTAAGTCCAGACTGCATGTCCTATTTGGAAGCACTGTCATTAATCAACATTTGAATTCCTATTGCCCTTGAACGCTTTAAAAACCTTATATGCACGCAAGTAGCCTCTTTTTCAAAAAAGAAACATAAAATAGGAGCATCACCACCACATCACCCCAGCAGCAGCAGGCGCCACGCAAAGCAAACCCCACTAAAACCCATTTCCGCTGGGCATGTTCCAAAGAGAATAATTTCAATATTTTATTCATGCTGTTTAATATAACCCTTTAATCTGGGTCTGTGCCCAGGGGAACAGTAATCCAGTTACAGATAGCAGTCCCGCCGGGGGGTGTCCTGACTCCTGGATGAGATGTATGTGTTCAGAACATGAGTCCATATTGTGGAGCCAGTCAATCACACAGTTATTACACCAACACTATAAATACCAAGCCATGCAGGGCTCTACACACACACACACACTCACACACACACACACACAGACCTCTATAGCCCATGCCATGCCAACGTTTGCTAGCTCAGTGACTGTGTGGACATGCCATGCCAACTAGCCTTCCTACTGCTGTGATACAGTGTCAATATCGTGCCAGTGTTGTCAGCTGTGTTATGTATTATGATGATGCACAAGCATTGTCTGCTGGTTTCTGGTTTTGGTGAAGACCAGAGTTTTATAATGATGTCTCCCATAATGCTCCTTACATGTCCCCTGGGGATGTGAGGATCTGAGTGATAAATGATCCAGCAATTACTCAACCTTAGACGAAATAGGTTTACAATGTCAGGATTATTTTCTGACATGAATATAATCTCCTGTGTGGATTTATAGCAACACAACCTAATCTTATTCCAAGATGTTTAATATACTCCAGTGGTGGTTACTAAGCCAACCCTCTACACTGAATATTTTAGCAGCTGAAATCACTCCAACAACATGACAAACAAGTGACATCTCATTCATATGGATTTGTTCTCCACTGTGTGGTGTGCTTCACGTGGGCAACCCTGGAGGTAAGGTGTTGCTAGGCACACGACTCAGTGTGGTCACTATGTCCTCTCTTCCTCAGCTGTTTTTCTTTTATATATTTATTTATTTTTTAGGGGGTAGATCAGCTTTACTATTGCAGATAGATTGTAACTTCCATCAATGTAATTGTCTGCATGACTTCCAATCCCCCATATGTTTTTTTTTTCTCGCAAATATATACAGTGGGAGAACAAGTATTTGATACACTGCCGATTTTGCAGGTTTTCCTACTTACAAAGCATGTAGAGGTCTGTAATATTTATCATAGGTACACTTCAACTGTGAGAGACAGAATCTAAAACAAAAATCCAGAAAATCACATTGTATGATTTTTAAGTAATTAATTTGCATTTTATTGCATGACATAACTATTTGATCACCTACCAACCAGTAAGAATTCCGGCTCTCACAGACCTGTTAGTTTTTCTTTAAGAAGCCCTCCTGTTCTCCACTCATTACCTGTATTAACTGCACCTGTTTGAACTCGTTACCTGTATAAAAGACACCTGTCCACACACTCAATCAAGCAGACTCCAACCTCTCCACAATGGCCAAGACCAGAGAGCTGTGTAAGGACATCAGGGATAAAATTGTAGACCTGCACAAGGCTGGGATGGGCTACAGGACAATAGGCAAGCAGCTTGGTGAGAAGGCAACAACTGTTGGTGCAATTATTAGAAAATGGAAGATGTTCAAGATGACGGTCAATCACCCTCGGTCTGGGGCTCCATGCAAGATCTCACCTCGTGGGGCATCAATGATCATGAGGAAGGTGAGGGATCAGCCCAGAACTACACGGCAGGACCTGGTCAATGACCTGAAGAGAGCTGGGACCACAGTCTCAAAGAAAACCATTAGTAACACACTACGCCGTCATGGATTAAAATCCTGCAGCGCACGCAAGGTCCCCCTGCTCAAGCCAGCGCATGTTCAGGCCCGTCTGAAGTTTGCCAATGACCATCTGGATGATCCAGAGGAGGAATTGGAGAAGGTCATGTGGTCTGATGAGACAAAAATAGAGCTTTTTGGTCTAAACTCCACTCACCGTGTTTGGAGGAAGAAGAAGGATGAGTACAACCCCAAGAACACCATCCCAACCGTGAAGCATGGAGATGGAAACATCATTCTTTGGGGATGCTTTTCTGCAAAGGGGACAGGACGACTGCACCGTATTGAGGGGAGGATGGATGGGGCCATGTATTGTGAGATCTTGGCCAACAACCTCCTTCCCTCAGTAAGAGCATTGAAGATGGGTCGTGGCTGGGTCTTCCAGCATGACAACGACCCGAAACACACAGCCAGGGCAACTAAGGAGTGGCTCCGTAAGAAGCATCTCAAGGTCCTGGAGTGGCCTAGCCAGTCTCCAAACCTGAACCCAATAGAAAATCTTTGGAGGGAGCTGAAAGTCCGTATTGCCCAGCGACAGCCCCGAAACCTGAATGATCTGGAGAAGGTCTGTATGGAGGAGTGGGCCAAAATCCCTGCTGCAGTGTGTGCAAACCTGGTCAAGACCTACAGGAAACATATGATCTCTGTAATTGCAAACAAAGGTTTATGTACCAAATATAAAGTTCTGCTTTTCTGATGTATCAAATACTTCTGTCATGCAATAAAATGCAAATGAATTACTTAAAATCATACAATGTGATTTTCTGGATTTTTGTTTTAGATTCCGTCTCTCACAGTTGAAGTGTACCTATGATAAAAATTACAGACCTCTACATGCTTTGTAAGTAGGAAAACCTGCATACATACATACATACATCTACATATACATATCCTTTTAAAAAATATATTTCCCTTTATTACTTTCCAACCCCACCACCCCTTCCCTAATTGGAGTAAACTAGTGAACAACAATGCTTAGGCCTCTACTTCCAGCTTATACATACTATATACATTTTATGGACACAGTCAATTATACAATAATTATATCTGTTGCTTGTTTCACAAAGAAAAATTATTTTGCATCTTCAAAGTGGTAGGCATGTTGTGTAAATCAAACGATACAACAAAATAGGAAAAATGCCAAGGGGGGTGAATACTTTCGCAAGCCACTGTATATACTTATTATGGACACAGTATGCTTACATTATTAGTTATCTTGTTGTTATTAGTTGTTGTTAGTTGTTATTAGTCCCATCCTTCAACTCCATTCAACACTACCATCTACCAATATTGGATTTCTATTTGCCATATATTTTTAACTGTACCGTGATGTTTTACAAAAGTTCTGAACCTTTCTATTCTCATTGTTTCTACAGATTGTTAATTGAAAATAAACATTTTTGCTAAAAGTATTATTATATTATTGATCGATTGACTATGGCTTTTCAGATCACCCAGTAATGCTATCTGCAGGGTTAGCTCCAGGTAAATATTGCAATTATTTAGCCATTCCTGGACCTGTGTCCAAATACAAGCTACAAATGGACAGTACCAAAACAAATGATCTAATGATTCTGTCTCTTCACAGCAAAATCTGCAGAGCTGGGGAAGATTGTATCCCCCATATAAATAACATTATATTGGTAGCAAGAATTTGATATAATAATTTAAATTGAAAAATTCTAAGTTTTGAATCCGGCGTCGTTTTGCGTATCAGTTCATAAACACTATGCTATGGGACCGGTACGTCAGAAATCTCTTCCCAACTATTTTGCAATCTATATGGGACGGCTGTCAATCCTTTGGTCCTAAAATTAAACTGGTATACTTTTTTATTTATCACAGTTTCTTTAACCAATTATGTTCTTAAATGCAAGGCTGACAGACAAGTTCCTTACTTTTGCCCCCTTCCACTTTCCTCTTCCATTTTTGCAGTAATAATGCAATTATTTGGTTGTAATTTTGGGTAGAGAAGACATTTCCATATGTTTTTGTTAGCTGCATGTGCGACATAACTCCACCAGTCCTACCGATGATATCATTTACGAAGATTATACCTTTATTAAACATTTTGTAAAAAAAAAAAAAAGTTTTTTTATCAATTAGTATATTTGAGTTTAACCACAATATTTGTTGCATTATTTGTTCTGTAGTTTCTGGAGGATTAAATTGGAATTGCAACCAACTTTCTATGGTTTGTTTTAGAAATAGTGATATTTGGGAGATTATTTCCTTTTCAAATAACTGAAAGTGAGAGGTTGTAATCTGAATAAACATTGGGTGAGACAATCTTACTCATTTGCTAGAGAACCAGTTCGGATTTCAGTATAACTTTTGTATGACTGAAGCTTTTAGTGATAGGTCTAATGCTTTAATATTTATGTCACGCCCTGACCTTGAGAACCCTGTTATTCTCTAGTTAGTTTGGTCAGGGTGTGAATGTTGACATTCTATGTTATATATCTCTATGTTGGCCGGGTGTGGTTCCCAATCAGAGGCAGCTGTCGATCGTTGTCTCTGATTGGGCATCATACTTAGGCAGCCATTTTGCCTACCTATGTTGTGGGATCTTGTTTCTGTTTCAGTTTATTGCTGTTAGCCTTTAGAACTTCACGTTCAGTTGCTTTTGTTATTTTGTCAAGTGTTTATTTATAAATTAAACATGTACGCATACCACGCTGCACCTTGGTCCAATCCTTTATACAACAAATGTGACAATTTAATAATTTCTGTCCTCCGAATTCATATTCATTATATAAATAGGCCCGTTTTAATTTTGTCTGAATATTTTTTTCTCATATAATTTCAAAGACTGTTCGCAGGCAAGACCATAAGCAAATAGGTAAACTGGGATAATACTAAAGAGTTAATCAGGGTGATTTTTCCACAAATTGACAGGTATTTACCTTTCCATGGTAGCAAGATCTTATCTATTTTTGCTAACTTTCTATTAAAATGTATTGGAGTGAGATCATTTATTTCATTTGGGATATGTATTCCGAGTATATCCACATCACCATCAGACCATTTTATTGGTAAACTACATGGTAATGTATAAATTGTATTTTTTTGTGATCCAATGCGTAATATAGTACATTTATCATAATTTGGTTGTAATCCAGAGAGGTTCGAAAATGTATCTAGATCCTCTATGAGGCTGTGGAGGGATTCAAGTTGTGGGTTTAAAATAAATCATGAATCATCAGCGTACACCTTTGTTTTTAAGCCCTGGATTTCTAATCCCTTGATATTATTGTTGGATCTGATTTTAATAGCTAACATCTCGATGGCCATAATAAATAGATATGCCGATAGTGGACAACCTTGTTTCACTCCTATTGACAGTTTAAAACTTTCTGAGAAATAGCCATTTTTTACCATTTTAAACCTAGGGTTACTATACATGAGTTTAACCCATTTTATAAGAGATTCTCCAAAATTGAAATGCTCCAGCCATTTATATATAAACCCCAGTCATACTTTATCAAATGCCTTTTCGAAGTCTGCTATGAATAGCAGGCCTGGTTTCCCAGATTCTTCATAGTGTTCTATTGTTTCCAGTACTTGCCTTATATTATCTCCAATGTATCTTCCATTTAAGAAATCTGTCTGATTAGAATGAATAATGTCCGACAATACCTTTTTAATTATATGCGCTATACAGTTTGCTAGAATTTTTGCATCACAACACTGAAGTGTAAGGGGCCTCCAATTTTCTAAATGGACTGGATCTTTGTATTTTCCACTTGTATCCTGTTTCAGTAAATGAAATCAGACCTTCTTCTTGAGTGTCTGATAATCTACCATTTACATAGGAGTGGTTAAAACATGCTATTAACGGTCCTCTGAGTATATCAAAAAAGTTTTGGTATACCTTGACTGGTATGCCATCCAACCCTGGAGTTTTCCCGGACTTAAAGTCTTTAATTGCATCCAGAAGTTCCTCCTCTGTAATTTCACCTTCACATGAGTCTTTCTGTATGGCTGTTAATTTTACATTATCAATACAAAAAAATATCTCTACAATTAGCTTCAGTTAGAGGAGATGGAGGCGACTGAAATGAAAACATATGCTTAAAGTACTTTGTTTCCTCCTTCAAAATATCATTTGGTGAATCATGGGAGACTCCGTCATTTGTAACCAGTTTCAGTAAATTATTTTTGGTAGCATTCCTATGTTGAAGATTAAAAAATAATTTGGTGCATTTTTCCCCATATTCCATCCGGTTTGCTTTATTTTTATAATATAATACACTTGATCTTTCTTGAATAAGTTTCTCAATTTCTTTTTGTTTTTCCTCTAATTTATTCTGAGCCTCTATGTTACAGTTTTTATTGCTGTCTATCTGTTCTGTTAGACCTTCTATTTCCTTTGTTAGTATGTACTCTTTTGAACTAAATTGCTTTTGTTTTTGAGATGAGTACTGAATTGCATGGCCTCTAAAGGCACATTTAAAGGGGTCCCATACAATAAGGGGATTTGCTGTACCTATGTTATGTCGGAAAAAATCAGTTATAAATTCCTCTGTCCTAGTTAAAAACAAGGTATCATCCAAAAGGCTTTGATTACATTTCCAATATCCTCGCCCACGTGGAAATTCAGTAAGAGTAATGTATATGCCAATTATATGATGGTCCGACCGCATTCTGTCCCCTATCAACACTTTTAAACCTTTTGGTGCCAACGAGAAATACATAAGAAAGAAGTCAAGACGACTAGCTTGATTGAGTCTCCGCCATGTATATCTCACTAGATCAGGATATTTAAGCCTCCATATATCTACTAGTTCTAATGTATCCATGACATTCACAATTTCCTTAAGAGCATGAGGGTGATTGTTTGTAGTGTGATTTTCTTTACGGTCCATTGAGCTATTTAAAACGGTATGTAGCAGACCATGGGGGTTGGGTCAAGATGTTTACACAGATCAGACACGGACAGAGTATGAGTAGCTCGGTTTCAAGGGTGTTTATTAATAAAATAATCAAAAGAAAAGGTTAGGTCTCCCCCATGAGATCCTCTCCAGGATACCGTCTCCAACTACACGGAAGTTACCTTACTTCCCCCAGTCCTCCCTCATGTGCTGCCCTTCTGGCAGCTTTATGGGCCTTGCACAGCTGGTGAGCAATCCGCCATTAATTACTCACCAGCTCCCAATCAGCCCCTATTAGTCCTGTCCGGGGAGCCCGTCGAGACCTGGCACGTCCAGCAGATGGAGTCACCGCCTCGTGATGTATACTCCATCTGTTACCAGGCCTCGACGAGTCTCCCCCTGGAGGCTGACCTGCTGTACGCCCCCCCTTAGCTCTGTCGGGGAGGGGACGGTCATCAGTGCCACGTCGGTTGGGCTTCCCACACCTCCTTGGCGAGGTCCAGTTGGCCACGTGGCCTCCTCCCGTAGAGGAGTTCAAACGGGGAAAACCCAGTGGATGATTGGGGTACTTCTCGGATTGAGAACATTAGGTGGGGTTGCAGCTGGGCCCAGTTCTTCCCGTCCTGCTCGATGACCTTCTGCAGCATCTGTTTGAGTGTTTTGTTAAAGCGCTCGACGAGCCCATCCGTCTGCGTGTGAAAAACGGAGGTCCGGATCTGCTTGATCTGCATGAGGGCACACAACTCTTTCATGAGGCGGGACATAAACTCTGTACCTTGGTCTGTCAGGATCTCGTTCGGGATGCCCACCCGGCTAAAGAGGTGGAACAGCTCCCGGGCGATTCCCTTGGATACCGCCGCCCATAGGGGAATGGCCTCGGGATACCGGGTGGCATAGTCTACTATTACCAAGATGTACCTGTGTCCTCGTGCAGTCTTCACCAGGGGTCCCACTATGTCCATGGCGATGCGTTCAAAGGGCACCCCGATGATCGGCAGGGGGACCAGAGGGTTTCGGAAGTGTGCTTTCGGGGCAGTGAGTTGACACTCCGGGCAGCTGCGACAGTAGTCTTCCACGGCCCTCCTCATCCCGGGCCAGCGGAACCGGGCAGCAACCCATTCCCGGGTCTTCTCTATTCCCAGGTACGCCCCCAACAGGTGGGTGTGGGCCAGCTGAAGAACGGTTCCTACGTACCGTCGGGGCAGCAACAATACCTCTCGAAGTTCCCCCTGTTGGCGCGACACCTGATATAAAAGGTTATTCTTAATTTTGAAATGGGGGTATCGCCAGTCACTCACCCCCGGAAGTAGCTGTCCATCCACCGCTATCACTTGGGCTGCGGCAGCTTTCAAATTCGGATCCTCCCACTGGGCCGTCCCAAATTGTCCCCTCAGTTGGCCCCCAAAGGGGGTCTCGACTGGCCCCTCGAAATCGAGAAGGGGAAGGCTGGGCTCCTCCTCCAGTGGTTCCCCAGGGGGTATGGGTTCCGGCTCCCCCTCCGACTCCGACTCCAGACCCGTAGAGTCAGGTTAGTTAACCGGTGGCGTCCTGGCCGCACTGGTGAGGGGTCGTCCCCGCTCTCTTCTTCGGCCGGCTTGTATCTTTTTTTTCAACTCGTGCCCCCATAGGGCTGCGAACAGCGGACAATCCCATCCCACTAGAATAGGTACCGGCAGCTCCGGTACTGCACCCACCATCATCTGACAGCTCCCTTGTGGTGTCACGATGTTGGTCCATACGGCAGGATACCGCTTTGTGTCACCGTGAACACAGGAAATGGACATCTCCCTGTTCGGTCTCGTGGTTCAGCAGGCTCGTGGTTACGAGCGTATCCATGCTTCCGGAGTCTAATAGCGCTTCCGTGTCGTGTCTGTCAACCTTCACCGGGACCATGGGTGCAGTTGATTCATGGTGCGCCCAACAGGAGGTGACATAGTTCACGGCGTGACCCACCTGGCCTCCGGTGCTAGCTGATGGCATCAACTCCTCTCGAGCAGGGCAATTCCAGGCAATGTGCCCCCGGGCGCCACACTCAAAACACCTCCGTTGGTCTCCATCTACCTGGGGTCGTCGGTGGCGGGTTTGCGGTCCCTTGGCCCTGCCGACTGTCGGTTCGGGGTACACCGCGGTGGGGTTGTCCTTCCATCCCCTCGCACAGGTCGCCGACTCGTCCCGGCTCCCCCTCAGTAGGGCCTGAGTGTTCTGATGCATCTCCACTGCTTCCAGGAGGCCCTCCAAGGTCTGGTGCGCGCATAGGCTCGCTGCCCTCTTCATGTCATGGGGTAACGCCCGTACGAAGCAATCCAGGACCACTTTGTCGAGGAGGGAGAGGGTGGATACGTCGGTTAGGAGCCATGCCCTGGTGACGCGCAGAAGGTCGCTCATCTGGGCTCGGGGGGATGCATCGGGTACGAACCTCCAGTCGTGGAACCGTTCAGCCCGATGGGCCAGGCTGTACCCGTAGCGGCTGAGTATCTCCCATTTGAGTCCGTCGTAGTTAGCCGCCTGTTCGTCGTTCAGATCCCAATACGCCTTTTGGGTATTCCCAGAGAGGAACAGGGCCAGCAGACTTGCCCACTTCGGCCTTGGCCATCCTTCCCGTAGCGCTGTCCGTTCAAACGTACAGAGGTATGTTTCAATGTCATCGTCTTCCATTAGCTTGATTAAAAACTGGTTGGGATGGGATTCAGGAGACGCTCCTCCTTGCAGCTTCCTGACTTCCTCCACGAGGCGGACGTTTTGTAGTCGTTGTTCCTCCAGCGTTCGTTCCTGAACCGCCTGTTGTGCTTGTTGGGCCCGGACGAACTGAGCTATCAACTCGTCCATGCTGATGCTGTGTAAACGTCAACCCTGATCTGACCACGTTATCAAGGTGCCCGCATTCTCCACCACTTGTGGCAGACCAGGGGGTTGGGTCAAGACGTTTACACAGATCAGACACGGACAGAGTATGAGTAGCTCGGTTTCAAGGGTGTTTATTAATAAAATAATAAAATAATAATAGAGTCTTGAATTGCTTGCAGGGTTGATAATTTATTATATATATTGTCAAAGAAGTGTGGATCATCATTATTTGGTCCGTAAAGGTTAATGAGCCATATCTGTTAACGGTACAATAACATACACTGCTCAAAAAATTAAAGGGAACACTTAAACAACACAATGTAACTCCAAGTCAATCACACTTCTGTGAAATCAAACTGTCCACTTAGGAAGCAACACTGATTGACAATAAATTGCACATGCTGTTGTGCAAATGGAATAGACAACAGGTGGAAATTATAGGCAATTAGCAAGACACCCCCAATAAAGGACTGGTTTTGCAGGTGGTGACCACAGACCACTTCTCAGTTCCTATGCTTCCTGGCTGATGTTTTGGTCACTTTTGAATGATGGCGGTGCTTTCACACTAGTGGTAGCATAAGACGGAGTCTACAACCCACACAAGTGGCTCAGGTAGTGCAGCTCATCCAGGATGGCACATCAATGCGAGCTGTGGCAAGAAGGTTTGCTGTGTCGGTCAGCGTAGTGTCCAGAGCATGGAGGCGCTACCAGGACACAGGCCAGTACATCAGGAGACGTGGAGGAGGCCGTAGGAGGGCAACAACCCAGCAGCAGGACTGCTACCTCCGCCTTTGTGCAAGGAGGAGCAGGAGGAGCACTGCCAGAGCCCTGCAAAATGACCTCCAGCAGGCCACAAATGTGCATGTGTCTGCTCAAACGGTCAGAAACAGACTCCATGAGGGTGGTATGAGGGCCCGATGTCCACAGGTGGGGGTTGTGCTTACAGCCCAACACCGTGCAGGACATTTGGCATTTGCCAGAGAACACCAAGATTGGCAAATTCGCCACTGGCGCCCTGTGCTCTTCACAGATGAAAGCAGGTTCACACTGAGCACGTGACAGACGTGACAGAGTCTGGAGACACCGTGGAGAACGTTCTGCTGCCTGCAACATCCTCCAGCATGACCGGTTTGGCAGTGGGTCAGTCATGGTGTGGGGTGGCATTTATTTGGGGGGCCGCACAGCCCTCCATGTGCTCGCCAGAGGTAGCCTGACTGCCATTAGGTACCGAGATGAGATCCTCAGACCCCTTGTGAGACCATATGCTGGTGCGGTTGGCCCTAGGTTCCTCCTAATGCAAGACAATGCTATACCTCATGTGGCTGGAGTGTGTCAGCAGTTCCTGCAAGAGGAAGGCATTGATGCTATGGACTGGCCCGCCCGTTCCCCAGACCTGAATCCAATTGAGCACATCTGAGACATCATGTCTCGCTCCATCCACCAACGCCACGTTGCACCACAGACTGTCCAGGAGTTGGCGGATGCTTTAGTCCAGGTCTGGGAGGAGATCCCTCAGGAGACCATCCGCCACCTCATCAGGAGCATGCCCAGGCGTTGTAGGGAGGTCATACAGGCACATGGAGGCCACACACACTACTGAGCCTCATTTTGACTTGTTTTAAGGACATTACATTGGTTTTCGCCAGGCATAATGGGACCCATCTCGTCCAAAAAGTTGACTCAATTTTGCCAAAAAGCACCTGGATTATCATCAAGACTCTTGGAAGAACGTTCTATGGACAGATGATTCAAAAGTATAACTTTTTGGACGACATGGTTCCAGTAATGCCTGGCGAAAACCAAACTCTGCATTCCACAGTAAGAACATCATACCAAAGGTCAAGCATGGTGGTGGTGGTGTGATGGTTTGGGGATGCTTTATTGCCACAGGACCTGGATGACTTGCCTTAATAGAAGGAACCATGAATTCTGCTCTGTATCAGAGAATTCTACAGGAGAATGTCAGACCATCCGTCTGTGAGCTGAAGCTGAAGCGCAGCTGGGTCATGCAGCAAGACAATGATCCAAAACACACAATCAAGTCTACATGAAAATTGCTAAAAAGCAACAAATTGGAAGTTTTGGAATGGCCTAGTCAATGTCCAGACCTAATCCCAATTGAGATGTTGTGGCAGGACTTGAAACAAGCAGTTCATGCTTGAAAACCCACACGTTACTGAGTTAAAGCAGTTCTGCATGGAAGAGTGGGCCAAAATTCCTCCACAGCGACGTGAGAGACTGATCAACAACTACAGGAAGCATTTGGTTGGAGTCATTGCAGCTAAAGGTGGCACAACCAGTTATTGAGTGTAAGGGGGCAATTACTTTTTCACACAGGGGAATTGGGTGTCGCATAACTTTGTTTATGAAATAAAATGTAATTGTTGTGTTATTTGTTCACTTATGTTCCCTTTATCTAATATTAGGTTTTGGTTGAAGATCTGATAACATTCAGTATCACAAATATGCAAAAGTAGAGAAAATGAGAAAGGGGGTAAACACTTTTTCATAGCACTGTATTTAATCTATGTCCAGTCCTAGGGGATGGAGATCAGATCCACCCTCTTCACCTGAGACACAAACACTCTGGTCCCCCGTTGTAACCATTTTCCCCAAGCATCTCCGTGCAGTCAGACCTTTGATTATTTTGTGCCACCTGGGCTACAATGATAAGCCCCCTCTCTGATTGTCCGAGTGTGTCACGCCCTGACCTGGAGAGACTGTTATTCTCTAGGTAGTTTGGTCAGGGTGTGAAACTCTATGTACTGTATTTCTATGTTTGGCCGGGTGTGGTTCCCAATCAGAGGCAGCTGTCGCTCGTTGTCTCTGATTGGGGATCATACTTAGGCAGCCAGTTTTCCTGCCTGGGTTGTGGGATCTTGTTTGTGTTCCTGTTAGGCTTGTTGTGAGTATAGCCCATAGGACTTCACGTTACGTTTGTTGTTTTGTCAAGTGTTTATCTTTATTAATAAATATGTACGCATACCACGCTGCACCTTGGTCTGACCTGTATCTCAACGATCGTGACAGAAGATCCCACCACCAACGGACCAAGCAGCGTGCCCAGGAGCAGCAGACACCCTGGACACAGGTGGAGGAGCAGAGATCATGGACTTGGGGGGAGATAAGAGAGGATCTGGCCAAGCATATGGAGGCCCTGAAAGGGATGAGGGTGGAGAAGGTGAGTGTAGCCGATAAAGGACCCTGGGCAAAGGAGGAGGCCCAGGTAGGAGAGAAACAGCGACTTAAAAGGACGCGGTCACGAAGAAAGCCCGAGAAGCAGCCCCAAAATAATTTTTGGGGGGGCACACGGAGTGGTTGGCGGAGCCAGGGTTCAGAGCAGAGCCAACTCCCTGTACTCACGCTAGGAAGCGTGTGACCGTGCAGGCTCCGTGTTATGCAGAGCTACGCACTGTGTCGCCAGTGCGCCGGCACAGTCCAGTGCATCCTGTGCTAGCGCCACGCATGTGCCGTGCGAAAATGGGCATCCAGCCAGGACGGGTTGTGCCGGCTCAACGCTCCTGGTCTCCAGTAAGCCTCCTCGGTCCAGCATATCCTGCGCCGGTTCTACGTACTGTGTTGCCAGTGCGCGTGCACAGCCCAGTGCGTCCTGTGCTAACGCCACACACGTACTGTGCGGAAGTGGGCATCCAGCCAGGACGGGTTGTGCCAGCTTTACGCTCCAGACCTCCAGTGCGCCTCCACAGGCCGGTACGCCCCGTACCTGCTCCCCGCACCAAACCAGTGGTGCGCGTATCCAGTCCAGTACGGCCCGTGCCAGCTCCTCGCACCAAACCAGTGGCGCCTGTCGCCAGCCCGGTACGCCCCGTACCTGCTCCCCGCACCAAACCAGTGGTGCGCGTATCCAGTCCGGTACGGCCCGTGCCAGCTCCTCGCACCAAACCAGTGGTGCGTGTCTCCAGTCCGGCAAGACCCGTGCCTGCTCCTCGCACCAGACCAGTGGTGCGTGTCCCCAGTCCAGCTCCGGTCAGCGGTTCCACTCCGGAGCCAGAGCAGTCCGCTCCACCGGTGCCTAGTCCAGCTCTGGTCAGCGGTTCTACTCCAGAGCCAGGGCAGTCCGCTCCACCGGGGTCCAGTTCAGCTCCAGTCAGCGGCTCCACTTCAGACCCAGAAGTCAGCCCCTCTCCAGGGTCGGGGCCTCCCACACCAGGGTCCAGACAGGGCTTGGTCATCGCGGGAGGATTGCCGATCCAGGCCCAGACGTCAGCCCCTCTCCAGGTTCGGGGTCTCCCACACCAGGGTCCAGACAGGGCTTGGTGCATCGTGGGAGGAAGGAGAGGGGAAGTATCGCGCCGAGGTCCAGACCAGACCAGGGGCGCAACGGAGAGGCAGAGAGGGAGAGGTCATCACGCCCGGAGCCGGAGCCGCCTCCGAGGCTGAATTCCCACCCGGACCCTACCCTAATGAGTCAGGTTGGTGCGGCCAGAGTACGCACCTTTGGGGGGGGGGGGGGTACTATCACGCCCTGACCTGGAGAGACTGTTATTCTCTAGGTAGTTTGGTCAGGGTGTGGTTCCCAATCAGAGGCAGCTGTCGCTCGTTGTCTCTGATTGGGGATCATACTTAGGCAGCCAGTTTTCCTGCCTGGGTTGTGGGATCTTGTTTATGTTCCTGTTAGGCTTGTTGTGAGTATAGCCCATAGGACTTCACGTTACGTTGCTTTTGTGGTTTTGTCAAGTGTTTATCTTTATTAATAAATATGTACGCATACCACGCTGCACCTTGGTCTGACCCGTCTCTCAACGATCGTGACAGAGTGTGATCCCCCTTCCCATGGGTTACTGCAGCCAGTGTTGCCAGCACTGCCACTAACTGGGTGGGGGTACCCCACCGGAATCCCCACCGGCTAGGTACAAGTTCCTCAAGATTCTCATTAGCAGCTCTGAGAATTTCCTTGTATATTATGCTCTCCCATCAGGGGTCTCTGGCTTTGTAGGACCAACCCTGCCAGGCAGGCTCAGAATCTTGAGGGGGCGGTTCTGCTCAAGTAGGTCTCTGACCGCATTTATTTTTCTGTTTTGGCTGCATATAGGCAACTCTCAGCAGGTCCATAAAACAGATGGGGACATCTCTTTGGTGTATGCGTCGCTCAGGTGGGTGTCTAGGATATAGGGTTGGGGATCGTTCCATCATGATAGGACAATAAAATAAAAAATTAGATGTATACTATATTTTAAAATGTATATACCTCATCTGCACAAAATTGAAAGCTCTCTCTCACAACCCCTGCTCACAGACACACGTTGGTTCTGGGATATGCAACCATTTCCTTTCTCACTCACTTAACGCCACACTTATTCAAACACAAAAACGCACACCACACCTTCCGTCACAATTCATCCACACATACCCACATACTGTGCCTTCTATGTCTTCTGTTTGCTATGTTTTTATCTCCACTATGTTGATTGAGTACTTGTGTTCTAATTTAGTTGTATTTGAAGATGTATTATTTTGCTTGTTATCTTTTCTTATAATACCGTCTTATCCCTTTATAAAATACTACACCTACTATACAGTGAGGGAAAAAAGTATTTGATCCCCTGCTGATTCTGTACGTTTGCCCACTGACAAAGAAATGATCAGTCTATAATTTTAATGGTAGGTTTATTTGAACAGTGAGAGACAGAATAACAACAAAAAAATCCAGAAAAACGCATGTCAAAAATGTTATAAATTGATTTGCATTTTAATGAGGGAAATAAGTATTTGACCCCCTCTCAATCAGAAATATTTCTGGCTCCCAGGTGTCTTTTATACAGGTAACGAGCTGAGATTAGGAGCACACTCTTAAAGGGAGTGCTCCTAATCTCAGTTTGTTACCTGTATAAAAGACACCTGTCCACAGAAGCAATCAATCAATCAGATTCCAAACTCTCCACCATGGCCAAGACCAAAGATCTCTCCAAGGATGTCAGGGACAAGATTGTAGACCTACACAAGGCTGGAATGGGCTACAAGACCATCGCCAAGCAGCTTGGTGAGAAGGTGACAACAGTTGGAAATGGAAGAAACACAAAAGAACTGTCAATCTCCCTCGGCCTGGGGCTCCATGCAAGATCTCACCTCGTGGAGTTGCAATGATCATGAGAAAAGTGAGGAATCAGCCCAGAACTACACGGGAGGATCTTATCAATGATCTCAAGGCAGCTGGGACCTTAGTCACCAATAAAACAATTGGTAACACAATACGCCGTGAAGGACTGAAATCCTGCAGCACCCTCAAGAAAGCACATATACATGCCCATCTGAAGTTTGCCAATGAACATCTGAATGATTCAGAGGAGAACTGGGTGAAAGTGTTGTGGTCAGATGAGACCAAAATGGAGCTCTTTGGCATCAACTCAACTCGCCGTGTTTGGAGGAGGAGGAATGCTGCCTATGACCCCAAGAACACCATCCCCACCGTCAAACATGGAGGTGGAAACATTATGCTTTGGGGGTGTTTTTCTGCTAAGGGGACAGGACAACTTCACCGCATCAAAGGGACGATGGACGGGGCCATGTACCGTCAAATCTTGGGTGAGAACCTCCTTCCCTCAGCCAGGGCATTGAAAATGGGTCGTGGATGGGTATTCCAGCATGACAATGACCCAAAACACACGGCCAAGGCAACAAAGGAGTGGCTCAAGAAGAAGCACATTAAGGTCCTGGAGTGGCCTAGCCAGTCTCCAGACCTTAATCCCATAGAATATCTGTGGAGGGAGCTGAAGGTTCGAGTTGCCAAACGTCAGCCTCGAAACCTTAATGACTTGGAGAAGATCTGCAAAGAGGAGTGGGACAAAATCCCTCCTGAGATGTGTGCAAACCTGGTGGCCAACTACAAGAAACGTCTGACCTCTGTGATTGCCAACAAGGGTTTTGCCACCAAGTACTAAGTCATGTTTTGCAGAGGGGTCAAATACTTATTTCCCTCATTGAAATGCAAATCAATTTTTAACATTTTTGACATGCGTTTTTCTGGATATGTTTTATTTATTCTGTCTCTCACTGTTCAAATAAACCTACCATTAAAATTATAGACTGATAATTTCTTTGTCAGTGGGCAAACATACAAAATCAGCAGGGGATCAAATACTTTTTTCCCTCACTGTAAATGTGCTTTATTATTACAATCCCTACCATGGCTAGAATTGGGTGTTCTATTATTTGACTCCTCTATTAGATATCAGAATAGCCATGGAGTAGTCTTTGTGTCGCGGGACATTTGTTGTCAATATACAGTTTATCGTCAACAAGAGCAACACGCTTCCCTTTTAATCTATTTTCCTTGAAGATTGGGTACAGAACTTTGCGCCGTTCTGCAATCTCCCTCGGGAACTGATCATTCATGCCTATTTTCGTGCCAGCAAGTCTTTTACCTTTTAACCATTACTTTATCCTTAAAAAAAAGCAAATTTGGCAACGATTGGACGCTCATATCTCTGTCCTCTTTGTCTGAAACGGTGTACACGTTTGAGTTGGATTTTGTCGACAGCCTCGAGTGGAATTTGAAGCGCTGTAGGAAAGAAGTCCTTCACATTTTTTTCTGTAATCTCTCCCTCTTTTTCCTGGATACCCGTAAGTACTAGATTTTCTCTCATCGATCTAGTTTGTGTGTCTAGTAAGGCTTCTCTCAGAAAGTTGTTCTCCTTTTTAAGTTCCTTAACGTCCGTTTCCATCCATTATCGCAGCTTTTCCGTCACTCATTTCAAGACTCGCCTTTTACATCATTACTGACCAACTCCAGTTTGTCATTTATCGACTTCATCAGGTCGCTTTCCACACTTACCAGTCCCAGTGGTGAAAAGCATAAATCATCTGTATCAGTCGAGGAGTCGCGTTTTCTCTTGGAGATTGATTCTCCTCGTTTATCTTCCGTCATGTTTGGGTGTTGCGTGTTGTAATATTTGTCGATACATTTCTCTAGCCTTATAATTTGTTTTATGTTATTATCCAGATTGAATGTTATTACCCTCGAATATATGAAATGTTAATATTTAGTCTAACTTACTGATATTTAATATTATGTTTTTATCTTGAGGTGATTTGTACAGCTGTGTATTCAATACGCCATCTTGTATACCTGCCCTCTCTTTGTTTGTAACAACCTGTGGAAGACACTGAAGGTTGTTTAGGATGGAGGGACAGAGGGTCCCAACAACTGTCTGCTGTGCTATGCCATAGCAGACATACCAACTTAATAACCTTCCCTTGCTATCACCCCCCTCTCTTGTTATCTTGGGCAGAGAGGGGTTCTGGGAGAGAGGTGATAGCAGGGGTGGGAGAAGGGGGAGGTGAGGTCAGGGAGGTGATGGGTCCATTTGTCACTATACCTTTACCTCCCACAGTCTCTGCCTCACACTGACACTAACTCTGCCTAGTGATAACCATCAGTTCAACGTCTAGTTTTGAACTAATGTGAATTCAACGTGAAATCAACAAAACATTGCACCACGTCATTGGATTTAGGTAAAACGTTGGGTGAAAACAACCCACACTAAATGCCCTTACATGATGACTTTTTGAAAATCCAATCAGTTTTCCACGTTGATTCAATGTCATCACATAGATTATTTTGGTTGAAATTACGTGGAAACAACATTGATTGAACTAGTTTTTGCCCAGTGGGCTCTGACCCCAGCTCCTATTGGATGTCCCTTTTCAGGTGGCGATTTACTCTTAGTCTACCCCTGGGAAACAACTTCCTCATCCACATGTAGCTTGTCACGAACCAGAGGCCATTTCTGATACAGGCACCGGGAAAGAAGAGACATTGTACACAACTATACAACTTTAGTTGGACATACAAATGGTTACCTGAAATTACATATCTCAGTCACAGAGTCTCAGTGTTGGTCCCTTATCTCATGAAAATTATGATTTGCATCTTACCGTTTCAAGCCTCCTCCTTATCAAACACCTGGTTTAAGTATAATATTAACTGGGTTTTGTGCTAAAGCGAAGGTTGTTAAGTTGTTATCTGTTACAGCAGATATTCAGGGAACTGTCATTGTCAGCACCCTTCCTTGTTGGTGCACTAAGCCTATCTCTGGATGGTTAGTACTGTCTGGGATCCTTGGGACATCCCTGGATTAAACCCTAACTCAAACCTTAATCATAACCCTTACCTAACCCTAACCTAAACCCTTATTTTAACTATTTTAAATGTAAACTTCAATGAGGTAGGGACGTCCCAAGGATCCCGGAGAGCAAGGACCCTCTCTGGATTGGTACAAAATGTGTAAACTGCAGTCTTCTGTGTGGCCTTTGATATTGTGCTCACCCACAGCTGGGGCTGGGAGAGAGCATCTCTGCTAGTGTCAGGGGAAATTACTTGAATTTTTTATGTTTTAATTCTAAATGAGACTTGGGGGTATCTACCAAAAGGTAGAGCAGACAATGTCAATAGAGTTGTTGTTTTCGGAATCATGCAGCCAAGTCTCACACAGGCTCCAATGGGTTTCTAGCTCAATGAGAATGAAGAAGGACTATAAATGAGACCGATAAAATCCCTGGTGGCTGATGGAGAACAATTCAATAGAAATGAATGATTCTGTACAGAAACATGCCCTCCAATGCTTACAGGAGACACACATAAAGCTGCCAATTAATCAAGTTGCAGCCATTTACAGATTAGTAAGAGAGGAAGGAAAAAGGTGTGTATTTTCTCAGTTATCTGACTGTGATGAGAGAGGGTGGAGTGTGTGTGCGCGTGTGCGTGTGCGTGTGGACAAGCCACACCCACCCTCGCACCCACGCTTTAGAAAGACAATAGTTGAACAGTTTTGAGCAAATACATTTCTTCAAAAATGAAGGAGAAGCAAGAGAGAGAGAGAGCTATAATTTGTTATATTTGTTTTTCCACTTTTACTTTCACTTACTTGGCTAGTGAATGCAGCTAGCTAGTTTAGCCTACTCAAACACCCCGCTCAAACAGCGAGGGATGCCATGTTAGCTAGCTGGCTATAGCTATCCAACACTGGCACTTTTCCATGATGACGATGTCACTTTCAAGAGTTGTGTGAGTGTGACCATAGCAAGCACAGTGAGGCAATCAGCGGATCTGATGGAAAGAGAGGCAAAGTGCTAGGGCAGGCCATAACATGCAGAGTAAACCCCATTGAAACGCATTACTGCATCTCTTCATTTTCCATTCCATATCTGAGTGGATATCTACTTTTTGGGAACAGAGTCAAGCCTGCTGCTTCTCTGCTCTTTAGTTTCCACATTCCATGAGGGTCGTTCCATCTCAAAAAGCACAAGAAAGAGGATTGAGACACCCACTATCTCAGATTGTTCAGAAATCGTTTATGTTGTTAGAAACAGATAAGATTAGCATTTCTGGAGCATTATATTGTTGAATTATGATTTCATCTCTGAGAAATGAAGCTAATTGATTGCACCCAAATTGGCAATTTTAATTTATAGGATTCATATAATATTCAATAAATATAGTACCTAACATACGATTTGGACCAAACTTTTTTCTAACAATGAGTTCGAAATGAAGAGTCCAAAGAAATTGTCAAACGCCACCCACGGACCCCACCCACCACACCACACGCTAATCCAACCCAAATAACGAGTATATAGTATCAGTTCTCTATGTTTGACAGGTAGTATGGAGCTACGGCTCTCAGTATTGTTTCTTCATCCTATGTAATGTATTCTCAGTGAATTTGGTGATGTTCTTTCCCCCTGTTCAATGAAATTAGTCATTGAAGTTGTTGGGTTCATGTCCCATTCTACATCCTGATATTACCAGGTTCTGACCACAGTATGGTGCTGTTCCTGCTATTAGGAATGTGGTGAGTTGTTGAGTCAAAGAGAGAGAAAGACAATAGTTGAACAGTTTTGAGCAAATACATTTCTTCAAAAATGAAGGAGAAGCAAGAGAGAGAGAGAGCTATAATTTGTTATATTTGTTTTTCCACTTTTACTTTCACTTACTTGGCTAGTGAATGCAGCTAGCTAGTTTAGCCTACTCAAACACCCCGCTCAAACAGCGAGGGATGCCATGTTAGCTAGCTGGCTATAGCTATCCAACACTGGCACTTTTCCAAGTCAAGGTAAGCTTTTGGTTTTATAAATGTATTGCCACCGGGGCCAGCCGGAGTAACTGCAAAACTGCTTGCTGACTATACACTGTACTGCATAATTGTAGTGGGTTTACTAACGCGTTAGTTCTAGTAGCTATGTTGACTATGACGTTAGCGAATATGGTGACAACGATGTGGGCTGTGTGTAGTGGTTAGCGGTTATGATATGAAGGTTTGGCTTGGAAAGTTTTTTTTTGCCTGGTCACAGACAGCTGATGTGTTGTGCACTGAAGTCCACAAGCAAAGGGAAAAGGTGAGAGGAGTGGAGCGCATAGATGCTATAAGGAATTAACAAACAAAGTGATCATGCTGTTTGTATGTGGCTGCTATTAATGTGAACTGTGTTTGAGTATGATCAGGGGTGTATTCATTCCACCGATTCTGTTGAAAAACGTTTCTTAAAACGGAAGCAAACGGAACGAATGGAATATGAATGACAGTCATCCAATATCCTGTAATAGAAATAAGACCGTGCTCATTAAAAAAAAAAATTGTCCTGTGTGTAACTGGCCTACACACAATACCCCATAATGTCAAAGTAGAATTTTATTTGTAGAAAATGTTACAAATTAATTAAAAATGAAAAGCTGAATTGTCTTCAGTCAATAAGTATTCAACCCCTTTGTTATGGCAAGCCTAAATAAGTTCAGGAGTAAAAATTTGCTTATCAAATCATATAAGTTGCCTGGACTCACTCTGTGCAATAATAGTGTTAAACATGTTTTTTTATTACTACCTCCTCTCTGTACCCCACACAAACAATTATCTGTAAGATCCCTCAGTCGGGCAGTGAATTTCAAACACAGATTCAACCACAAAAGGTTTTCAATGCAAAGAAGAGCACCTATTGGTAGATGGGTAAACATATCCCTTTGAGCATGGTGAAGTTATTCATTACCCTTTGGATGGTGTATCAATACACCCAGTCCCTACAAAGATAAAGGCGTCCTTCCTAACTCAGTTGCCGGAGAGGAAGGAAACCGCACAGGGATTTCACCATTAGGCCAATGGTGACTTTAAAACAGTTCCTTTAATGGCTGTGATAGGAGAAAACTGAGGATAGATCAACAACATTGTAGTTACTTCACAATACTAACCAAAATGACAAAGCGAAAAGAAGGAAGCCTGTACAGAATAATAATATTCCTAAACATGCATCCTGTTTGCAATAAGGCACTAAAGTAAACCTGCAAAAAAAGTTGGCTAACAAATTAACTTTGTTTTCTGAATACAAAGCATTATGTTTGGGGCAAATCCAACACACACATCACTGAGTACCACTCTTCATATTTTCAAGCATGGTGGTGGCTGAATCATGTTATTGGTATGCTTGTCATCAGCAAGGACTGGGAGTTTTTTAGGATAAAAAGAAACTGAATAGAGCTAAGCACAGGCAAAATCCTAGAGGAAAACCTGGTTCAATCTGCTTTCCAATAGACACTGGGAGATACATTTGCTTTTCAGCAGGACAATAACCTAAAACACAAGACCAAATATACACTGGAGTTGCTGACCAAGACAACATAAAATGTGGCCTAGTTACATTTTACATTACATTTTAGTCATTTAGCAGACGCTCTTATCCAGAGTTACTTACAGTTAGTGAGTGCATACATTATTTTTTTATTTTTCATACTGGCCCCCCGTGGGAATCGAACCCACAACCCTGGCGTTGCAAACGCCATGCTCTACCAACTGAGCTACATCCCTGCCGGCCATTCCCTCCCCTACCCTGGACGACGCTGGGCCAATTGTGCGCCGCCCCATGAGTCTCCCGGGCGCGGCCGGCTACGACAGAGCCTGGATTCGAACCAGGATCTCTAGACCACTGCGCCACTCAGGATTGGCTTGAAAATGTATGGACAGACTTGAAAATGGCTGTCTAGCAATGATCAACAACCAACTTCACAGAGCTTGAAGAATTATTTTAAAGAATAATGTGCAAATATTGTACAATCCAGGTGTTCAAAGATCTTAGAGACTTACCCAGAAAGACTCATATCTGTAATCGCTGCCAAAGGTGATTCTAACATGTATTGACTCAGGGGTTTGAATACTTATGTAATCAAGAGATTAGTGTTTTACTTTTCATATATTTTTTACAAATGTTAGATTTTTTTTACCACTTACAGAATATTTTGTGAAGTGTGAAAAATCACAATTAAATCCATTTTAATCCCATCTTGTAATACAAAATGTAGAAAAAGTCAATTGGTGTGAATACTTTCTGAAGGCTGTACAGTGCATTCGGAAAGTATTCAGACCCCTTCACTTTTTCCACATTTGTTAGTCGTTTCAGGAAACTAGGCGTATGTCGCACGTGATTTCTTTTGGTATTCTTTCTTAAAACTGCATTGTTGGTTAAGGGCTTGTAAGCATTTCACTGTAAGGTCTACACCTGTTGTATTCGGCGCATGTGAGAAATCAAATTTGATTTGATTTTGATCTGTGTAGTAATATTATTCGAATCAGAAATTCATTTGCATTGCTAGTTATAGCCTAATGTTAGCTAGCTAACATTGAACCTAGTTTGTTAGCTTTAGCTATCTGCAGATTCATACTACAGCTATGACAATGTTTGTATTGGTAGTAGTATGAGTTGGGACTATGCCGGTTCATTGTTTAGCTAGCTACATGTCTAAACAAAAGACTCCACTTTGGACGGAGTATTACATGACCCATCAAATTAGCCAGGTGTGTTTGGGGGTTATTATGGCCATCTATTGTATTTCATGAACATGTGTACATGTCTAGACAATAGTGACCCATTCACTTAAATAGATGTGGCTGGGGGGGTGGTTATAGCATTTCCTTCACATTACCCATTAATTTAGACAAGTGTGTCGGGTAAGAGCCATGTAATAACGATAAAATATTCATACAATATTTTTATCTGGACACTTTCTGTTTTTGATATTGCTACTATGCAAGTAACCACTTCACTGTACCGTTCACACCTTCTGTATCCTGTGCATGTGACAAATAAACTTAGATTTTATTTGATATAGCATGTGTTTACCACATGGCCTCACATGTGAGTCCTTAAAGAGATGGGTGGGGCTAAGGCTTAAGAGGGTGTGAGCGATGCTGAATGGGTGTAGACAAAGAAGAGCTCTCCAGTAGGTGTACCAAAACATTCAAGGGCCATTTTCTCAAAAGTGAGGTTAAAAGTTTAAACTTTCAAAGCATAATTACTTTCCCATTGTTTCTCAACTGCAGTGTATGATATAGCATTTTCTAGCTCTGAGTCTCTACTTTTATCCAATGTAAAAAACACAATTTCAAATTTTGCTACATAAGACCGAATCAAGGCCATCGGTCACATTTTGTTACGTTACAGCCTTATTCTAAAATGGATTAAATAAATAAAAATCCTCAATCTACGCACAATACACCATAAAGACAAAGCGAAAACAGGTTTTTAGAAATGTTTGTAAATGTATAAAAAAACAAAAACAGAAATACCTTATTTACTTAAGTATTCAGACCCTTATCTATGACACTCGAAATTGAGATCAGGTTCATCCTTGAGATGTTTCTACAACTTGATTGGAGTCCACCTGTGGTAAATTCAATTGATTAGACATGATTGGGAAAGGCACACACCTGTCTATATAAGGTCCCACAGTTGACGGTGCTTGACAGAGCAAAAACCAAGCCATGAGGTCGAAGGAATTGTCCGTAGAGCTCCGAGACAGGATTGTGTAGAGGCACAGATCTGGGGAAGGGTACCAAAAAAATGTCTGCAGCATTGAAGGTCCCCAAGAACACAGTGGCCTCCATCATTCTTAAATGGAAGAAGTTTGGAACCACCAAGACTCTTCATAGAGCTGGCCGCCCGGCCAAACTGAGCAATCGGGGGAGAAGGGCCTTGGTCAGGGAGGTGACCAAGAACCCGATGGTCACTCTGACAGAGCTCCAGAGTTCCTCTGTGGAGATGTGAGAACCTTCCAGAAGGACAACCATCTCTGCAGCACTCCACCAATCAGGCCTTTATGGTAGAGTGGCCAGACGGAAGACACTCCTCAGTAAAAAAGCACATGACAGTCCGCTTGGAGTTTGCAAAAAGGCACCTAAAGAAACAAGATTCTCTGGTCTGATAAACCAAGATTGAACTCTTTGGCCTGAATGCCAAGCATCACGTCTGGAGGAAACCTGGCACCATTCCTACGGTGAAGCATGGTGGTGGAAGCATCATGCTGTGGGAATGTTTTTCAGCGGCAGGGACTGGGAGACTAGTAAGAATCGAGGGGAAAATGAACGGGATCACTCTGCGCTCCAGAGTGCTCAGGACCTCAGACTGGGGTGACGTTTCACCTTACAACAGGACAACGACCCTAAGCACGCAGGAGTGTCTTCGAGACAAGTCTCTGAATGTCCTTGAGTGGCCCAGCCAGATCCCAGACTTGAACCGGATCGAACATCTCTGGAGAGACCTGAAAATAGCTGTGCAGGGACGCTCCCCATCCAACCTGACAGAGCTTGAGAGGATCTGCAGAGAAGAATGGGAGAAACTACCCAAATACAGGTGTGCCAAGCTTGTAGCGTCATACCCAAGAAGACTCAAGGCTGTAATCGCTGGCAAAGGTGCTTCAACAAAGTACTGAGTAAAGGGTCTGAATACTTATGTAAATTACATATTTCAGTTTATTTGTGCTTTGTCATTATGGGGGTATTGTGTGTAGATTGATGAGGGGAGAAAAAACAATTTAATCAATTTTAGAATAAGGCTGTAACTTAACAACATTTGGAAAAAGTCAAGGGGTCTGAATACTTTCCGAATGCACTGTATATTAGCATTTTCACGCTTCATGTCCAAATCATCCTAAAGTATCTAAAAATGTATTGTGCAACTCAATGATGTTACTTATAGATGATTTGGATATGAAGCACGAAAATGCTAATATCACAACTTCCCTGTAATTTAGTCTACCTACCGGTACATACACCCATACGTGTCAAGCATCACGTCTGGAGGAAGTATTCTATTTTGTATCCTCATACATACACTACTCCATAACAAACACAACAACTATGAATACCTGGTATAACTCACCACACAAAGTTTCATAACATTACTAAGCTAAGTATGAAAAATGTATGCACTCACTAAACTGTAAGTCGCTCTGGATAAGAGCGTCTGCTAAATGACTAAAATGTAAAAATTTAATTACATATTTCTATTATGTTCATGATTCCCCCTCTTTGCCAGTCGCTTGCTTCCCTGTCATCCACGTCTTCATGTCCGACCTCCAGGGGGCCCACAACCAACGTATTCATATGCTATTTGGGGGGGCCCCCAAAGTAAACTGACCTGCACATCCCCAGTTTCTTTCACCAGTTTGGTGGCTGTTCTGAAGCGCATTAAACGCTGATTCCAATATGGCCATTCTGACAGTTTATCAAAGGTAAAGCTCTCCAGTGGGTTAAACTTGGGTATGGTTCTCCATTTAGTTTTTGTAACGACTTGCAAATGTTTCTGACACAATGTCAGAATTGTGCCTGAATGCAAGGAAGGATTTGGTCAGGTTTCTTGACAAGGACACATACCTTTGTAGATTTGTAGCACAGCCCAACCACAGTTTACGCCCTGTCATAAAGACTACTCAAAATCTTTAAGAGCTATTTATGACCTGGAATGTATTAATGCTATATATACCTAAACAAAAACACATGTAATATCAAATCAAATTTTATTTGCCACATGCGCCGAATACAACAGGTGTAGACATTACCGTGAAATGCTTACTTACAGCCCTTAACCAACAATGCATTTATTTTTTAATAAAAAAGTAAAATAAAACAAAAAAGTGTTGAGAAAAAAAGAGCAGAAGTAAAATAAAATAACAGTACGGAGGCTATATACAGGGGCTATATACAGGGGGGTACCGGTGCAGAGTCAATGTGCGGGGGCACCGGCTAGTTGAGGTAGTTGAGGTAATATGTACATGTGGGTAGAGTTAAAGTGACTATGCATAAATAATTAACAGAGTAGCAGCAGTGTAAAAAGATGGGGTGGGGGGGGCAGTGCAAATAGTCCGGGTAGCCATGATTAGCTGTTCAGGAGTCTTATGGCTTAGGGGTAGAAGCTGTTGAGAAGCCTTTTGGACCTAGACTTGGCGCTCCGGTACCGCTTGCCGTGTGGTAGCAGAGAGAACAGTCTATGACTAGGGTGGCTGGAATCTTTGACAATTTTGAGGGCCTTCCTCTGACACCGCCTGGTATAGAGGTCCTGGATGGCAGGAAGCTTGGCCCCAGTGATGTACTGGGCTGTACGCACTACCCTCTGTAGTGCCTTGCGATCGGAGGCCAAACAGCTGCCATACCAGGCGGTGATGCAACCAGTCAGGATGCTCTCGATGGTGCAGCTGTAGAACTTTTTGAGGATCTGAGGACCCATGGCAAATCTTTTCAGTCTCCTGAGGGGGAATAGTCTTTGTCGTGCCCTCTTCACGACTGTCTTGGTGTGTTTGGACCATGATAGTTCGTTGGTGATGTGGACGCCAAGGAACTAGAAGCTCTCAACCTGTTCCACTACAGCCCCGTCGATGAGAATGGGGGCGTGCTCAGTCTTCTTTTCTTTCCTGTAGTCCACAATCATCTCCTTTGTCTTGGTCACGTTGAGGGAGAGGCTGTTATCCTGGCACCACACGGCCAGGTCTCTGACCTCCTCCCTATTTTACATTTTAGTAATTTAGCAGACACTCTTATCCAGAGCGACTTACAGTTAGTGAGTGCATAAATTTTTATTTTTTTCATAATGGCCCCCCGTGGGAATCGAACCCACAACCCTGGTGTTGCAAGCACCATGCTCTACCAACTGAGCTACACGGGGCCCTATAGGCTGTCTCATCGTTGTCGGTGATCAGGCCTACCACTGTTGTGTCATCGGCAAACTTAATGATTGTTTTGGAGTCGTGCCTGGCCATGCAGTCATGGGTGAACAGGGAGTACAGGAGGGGACTGAGCACGCACCCCTGAGGGGCCCCCGTGTTGAGGATCAGCGTGGCAGATGTGTTATTACCTACCCTTACCACCTGGGGGCGGCCCATCAGGAAGTCCAGGATCCAGTTGCAGAGGGAGGTGTTTAGTCCCAGGATCCTTAACTTAGTGATGAGCTTTGAGGGCACTATGGTGTTGAACGCTGAGCTGTAGTCAATGAATAGCATTCTCACATAGGTGTTCCTCTTGTCCAGGTGGGAAAGGGTGTGTGGAGTGCAATAGAGATTGCATCGTCTGTGGATCTGTTGGGGTGGTATGCAAATTGTAGTGGGTCTAGGGTTTCTGGGATAATGGTGTTGATGTGAGCCATGACCAGCCTTTCAAAGCACTTCATGGCTACAGACGTCAGTGCTACGGGTCGGTAGTCATTTAGGCAGGTTATCTTAGTGTCCTTGGGCACGGGGACTATGGTGGTCTGTTTGAAACATGTTGGTATTACAGACTCAGTCAGGGACATGTTGAAAATGTCAGTGAAGACACTTGCCAGTTGGTCAGCACATGCTCGGAGTACACGTCCTGGTAATCCGTCTGGCCCTGCGGCCTTGTGAATGTTGACCTGCTTAAAAGTCTTACTCACATCGGCTACGGAGAGCGTGATCACATAGTCATCCGGAACAGCTGGTGCTCTCATGCATGCTTCAGTGTTGCTTGCCTCGAAGCGAGCATAGAAGTGGTTTAGCTCGTCTGGTAGGCTTGTGTCACTAGGCAGCTCGCGGCTGTGCTTCCCTTTGTAGTCTGTAATAGTTTTCAAGCCCTGCCACATCCGACGAGCGTCAGAGCCGGTGTAGTACGATTCAATCTTAGTCCTGTATTGACTCTTTGCCTGTTTGATGGTTCGTCGGAGGGCATAGCGGGATTTCTTATAAGCGTCCGGGTTAGAGTCCCGCTCCTTGAAAGCGGCAGCTCTACCCTTTAGCTCAGTGCGGATGTTGCCTGTAATCCATGGCTTCTGGTTGGGGTATGTACGTACGGTCACTGTGGGGACGACGTCATCGATGCACTTATTGATGAAGCCAGTGACTGATGTGGTGTACTCCTCAATGCTATCTGAAGAATCCCGGAACATGTTCCAGTCTGTGCTAGCAAAACAGTCCTGTAGCTTTTTTATTAACCGAGTCACTGGTGCTTCCTGCTTTAGTTTTTGCTTATAAGCAGGAATCAGGAGGATAGAGTTGTGGTCAGATTTGCCAAATGGAGGGCGAGGGAGAGCTTTGTATGCGTCTCTGTGTGTGGAGTAAAGGTGGTCTAGAGTTTTTTTTTCCTCTGGTTGCACATTTAACATGCTGGTAGAAATTAGGTAGAACGGATTTAAGTTTCCCTGAATTAAAGTCCCGGCCACTAGGAGCGCTGCCTCTGGATGAGCGTTTTCCTGTTTACTTATGGCCTTATACAGCTCGTTGAGTGCAATCTTAATGCCAGCATTGGTTTGTGGTGGTAAATAGACAGCTATGAAAAATATAGATGAAAACTCTCTTGGTAAATAGTGTGGTCTACAGCTTATCATAAGATACTCTACCTCAGGCGAGCAAAACCTCGAGACTACCTTAGTATTTGATTTTGTGCACCAGCTGTTGTTTACAAATATACACAGACCGCCACCCCTTGTCTTACCGGAGTCAGCCGTTCTATCCTGCCGATGTAGCGTATATCCCGTCAGCTGTATGTTGTCCATGTCGTCATTCAGCCATGACTCGGTGAAACATAAGATATTACATTACATTTACATTTTACATTTTAGTCATTTAGCAGACGCTCTTATCCAGAGCGACTTACAGGAGCAATTAGGGTTAAGTGCCTTGCTCAAGGGCACATTTACGTCATTTAGCAGACGCTCTTATCCAGAGCGACTACAAATTGGTGCATTCACCCTATAGCCAGTGGGATAAGCACTTTACAATTATACTTTATTTTTTTTTATTTATTTTTTTTGGGGGGGGGTAGAAGGATTACTTTATCCTATCCCAGGTGTTCCTTAAAGAGGTGGGGTTTCAAATGTCTCCGGAAGGTGGTGAGTGACTCCGCTGTCCTGGCGTCGTGAGGGAGCTTGTTCCACCATTGGGGTGCCAGAGCAGCGAACAGTTTTGACTGGGCTGAGCGGGAACTATGCTTCCGCAGAGGAAGGGGAGCCAGCAGGCCAGAGGTGGATGAACGCAATGCCCTCGTTTGGGTGTAGGGACTGATCAGAGCCTGAAGGTACGGAGGTGCCGTTCCCCTCACTGCTCCATAGGCAAGCACCATGGTCTTGTAACGGATGCGAGCTTCAACTGGAAGCCAGTGGAGTGTGCGGAGGAGGGGGGTGACGTGAGAGAACTTGGGAAGGTTGAACACCAGACGGGCTGCGGCATTCTGGATGAGTTGTAGGGGTTTAATGGCACAGGCAGGGAGCCCAGCCAACAGCGAGTTGCAGTAATCCAGACGGGAGATGACAAGTGCCTGGATTAGGACCTGTGCCGCTTCCTGTGTAAGGCAGGGTCGTACTCTCCGAATGTTGTAGAGCATGAACCTGCAGGATCGGGTCACCGCCTTGATGTTAGCGGAGAACGACAGGGTGTTGTCCAGGGTCACGCCAAGGCTCTTCGCACTCTGGGAGGAGGACACAACGGAGTTGTCAACCGTGATGGCGAGATCATGGAACGGGCAGTCCTTCCCCGGGAGGAAGAGCAGCTCCGTCTTGCCAGGGTTCAGCTTGAGGTGGTGATCCGTCATCCATACTGATATGTCGGCCAGACATGCAGAGATGCGATTCGCCACCTGGTTATCAGAAGGGGGAAAGGAGAAGATTAGTTGTGTATCGTCAGCGTAGCAATGATAGGAGAGGCCATGTGAGGATATGACAGAGCCAAGTGACTTGGTGTATAGGGAGAAAAGGAGAGGGCCTAGAACTGAGCCCTGGGGGACACCAGTGGTGAGAGCACGTGGTGCGGAGACAGCTTCTCACCACGCCACTTGGTAGGAGCGACCGGTCAGGTAGGACGCAATCCAGGAGTGAGCCGCGCCGGAGATGCCCAGCTCGGAGAGGGTGGAGAGAAGGATCTGATGGTTCACTGTATCAAAGGCAGCAGACAGGTCTAGAAGGACAAGAGCAGAGGAGAGAGAGTTAGCTTTAGCAGTGCGGAGAGCCTCCGTGACACAGAGAAGAGCAGTCTCAGTTGAATGACCAGTCCTGAAACCTGACTGGTTTTGATCAAGAAGGTCATTCTGAGAGAGATAGCAAGAGAGTTGGCTAAAGACGGCACGCTCAATAGTTTTGGAAAGAAAAGAAAGAAGGGATACTGGTCTGTAGTTGTTGACATCAGTGGGATCGAGTGTTGGTTTTTTGAGAAGGGGTGCAACTCTCGCTCTCTTGAAGACGGAAGGGACATGGCCAGCGGTCAAGGATGAGTTGATCAGCGAGGTGAGGTAGGGGAGAAGGTCACCGGAGATGGTCTGGAGAAGAGAGGAGGGGATGGGGTCAAGCGGGCAGGTTGTTGGGCGGCCTGCAGTCACTAGTCGCAAGATTTTATCTGGAGAGAGAGGGGAGAAAGAAGTCAAAGCATAGGGTAGGGCAGTGTGAGCAGGACCAGCAGTGTCATTAGACTTAACAAACGAGGATCGGATGTCGTCAACCTTCTTTTCAAAGTGGTTGACAAAGTCATCCACAGAGAGGGAGGAGGGGGGGGGGGGGGGGGGGGAGGATTCAGCAGTGAGGAGAATGTGGCAAAGAGCTTCCTAGGGTTAGAGGCAGATGCTTGGAATTTAGAGTGGTAGAAAGTGGCCTTAGCAGCAGAAACAGATGAAGAAAATGTAGAGAGGAGGGAGTGAAAAGATGCCAGGTCGGCAGGGAGTTTAGTTTTCTTCCATTTCCGCTCAGCTGCCCGGAGCTCTGTTCTGTGAGCTCGCAATGAGTCATCAAGCCACGGAGCTGGAGGGGAGGACCGAGCCGGCCGGGAGGATAGGGGACACAGGGAGTCAAAGGATGCAGAAAGGGAGGAGAGGAGGGTTGAGGAGGCAGAATCAGGAGATTGGAGGGAGAAGGATTGAGCAGAGGGAAGAGATGATAGGATGGAAGAGGAGAGAGTAGTGGGAGAGAGAGAGCGAAGGTTGCGGCGGCGCGTTACCATCTGTGTAGGGGCAGAGTGAGTAGTGTTGGAGGAGAGCGAGAGAGAAAAGGATACAAAGTAGTGGTCGGAGACATGGAGGGGAGTTGCAGTGAGATTAGTAGAAGAGCAACATCTAGTAAAGATGAAGTCAAGCGTATTGCCTGCCTTGTGAGTGGGGGGGGATGGTGAGAGGGTGAGGTCAAAAGAGGAGAGGAGTGGAAAGAAGGAGGCAGAGAGAAATGAGTCAAATGTAGACGTAGGGAGGTTGAAATCCCCCAAAACTGTGAAGGGTGAGCCATCCTCAGGAAAGGAACTTATCAAGGCGTCAAGCTCATTGATGAACTCTCCAAGGGAACCTGGAGGGCGATAGATGACAAGGATATTAAGCTTAAATGGGCTAGTGACTGTGACAGCGTGGAATTCAAATGAGGAGATAGACAGATGGGTTAGGGGAAAAATTGAGAATGACCACTTGGGAGAGATGAGGATTCCTGTGCCACCACCCCTCTGACCAGATGCTCTCGGGGTATGCGAGAACACATGGTCAGACGAGGAGAGAGCAGTAGGAGTAGCAGTGTTTTCAGTGGTAATCCATGTTTCCGTCAGCGCCAGGAAGTCGAGGGACTGGAGGGTAGCATAGGCTGGGATGAAGTCAGCCTTGTTGGCGGCAGAACGGCAGTTCCAGAGGCTGCCTGAGACCTGGAACTCCAGGTGTGTGGTGCGTGCAGGGACCACCAGGTTAGAGAGGCAGCAGCCACGCGGTGTGAGGCGTTTGTGTAGCCTGTGCGGAGAGGAGAGAACAGGGATAGGCAGAGGCATAGTTGACAGGCTGCAGCAGATGGCTACAATAATGCAGAGGAGATCGGAATGAAATGAACTAAACATCTGGGAAAGGAGAGAGCAGGCGTCCCTCACCAAAAAAAAAAAAAATATATATATATGTAACTCTCCCAACTTCCACCTCAGAAACTATAATTGTTTCACTGAACCACCCGAGTAAAACTCTCCCAACTTCCACTTTAGAAATTAGAATTGTTGTAAACTACAGCAGACTGTTATCAGTAGCTGTAATTAAGTACAGCAGCTACCAACTACCTAACGTTAATGCCTCGGATGAGGTTAGAAAAACAGCTGAATGGTAGCAGCTAGCTGGCTCAATCACAGGTACTCTTAAGCATGAAATAACATTGGAAACAATTAACCACAGTTGCAAAAAGTTACCAGTAGCTACCCGCTAGCTAGCTAGCTAGCTTTGTTGGTCCAAGTAGTGGGTAAGCTAGCCTCGTGCTTCGCCGGGGTCTGCCGAATACAATACTTACCTACAATAATTACCTACAATAACCTTCAATAACTACCTGAGTAAGCTACCTATAATACCAAACTACAATACCTACCTACAATCTAAATACATGGTTTAAGCTTAACTCAACACCATATAAGAAGCCAAGCTTACCTTTCATAACGCAGCAATGATTAAACGTTGGGTAGCTAGCACAAAGATATTGTATTTAGCTACCACAGTACAGCCAGCTGGTAGTGTTGGCTGGCTAGCAATGGCTGCTGTGTTGACTTTGTTTGAAAAACGGCGTCGCTGCGAACGAATGTAGCTGGCTAAAAGGATATTGTTTTTAGTTGCTACCGTTGCTAATAGCTACTCGCCAGCTAATCCAGGAGGTGAGTTAGCTAGCTAGCTTCGTGCTACACCCGGCACCGCCGAATACAAAAGTAACCTACAATAACTACACAACAGCTACCCACAACATCCCACGATGCCTACCTATACTACTTAATAATATACAGCCCACGATGCCTACCTATAATACCTAACTACAATCTAAATACATAGTTTAAGCCTTACTCGACAAAGCCCAAGCTATGTATAAAGCCAAACTGGCAGACTGCAATCAGTAGCCGTAATTAAGTACAGCAGCTACCAACCACCTAACGTTAATGATAATGAGGTTAGAAAAACAGCTGAATGGTGACGGCTAGCTGGCTCAATCACAGGTACTCTTAAGCGTGAAATAACATTGGAAACAATTAACCACTGTTGCTAAAAGTTACCAGTAGCTACCCGCTAGCTAGCTACCTAGCTTTGTTGGTCCAAGTAGTGGGTAAGCTAGCCTCGTGCTTCGCCGGGGTCCGCCGAATACAGTCCTTACCTACAATAATTACCTACAATAACCTACAATAACTACCTGAGTAAACTACCTATAATACCTAACTACAATACCTACCTACAATCTAAATACATGGTTTAAGCTTTACTCAACACCATATAAGAAGCCAAGCTTACCTCCTGCTAGAGAAAACACGAAGCCACTCCTTCGTTGCCCGTTTTTAATGTCCCTTTGGTAGGATAACCGTAATCGTAGGTCATCTAATTTATTTTCAAATGATTGAACATTGGCTAATAGGATTGATGGAAGAGGCAGTTTAGTCGCTCGCCGTCGGATCCTTACAAGGCTCCCCGACCTACGTCCACGATATTGTCTCTTTCTCCTGCGAATGACGGGGATTTGGGCCTTGTCGGGTGTCTGTAGGATATCCTTTGCGTCCGACTCGTTGAAGAAAAAATATTTGTCCAATACGAGGTGAGTAATCGCTGTCCTGATATCCAGAAGCTCTTTTTGGTTATAAGAGATGATGGCAGAAACATTATGTACAGAATAAATTACAAATAACGTGAAAAAACACATAATAATACAATTGGTTAGAGGGCTGTAAAACAGCAGCCATCTTCTCCGGCGCCATCATTCTCGATGGTACCAGAGGTACCAGAGGGCCAAGTCTAAGTCTATATGTTTAGAACTAGCAGAGGCGAGAGAGGGACAGAGAGAGCGAGGGAGAGGGAGAGAGAGCGAGGGAGAGACAGAGATCAAATCAAATCACATTTTGTCACATGCGTCGAATACAACCTTACCGTGAAATGTTTACTTACAAGCCCTTAACCAACAATTCAATTCAAGAAAGAGTTAAGAAAATATTTACTAAATAAACTAAGGTCAAAAATAATAAAAAGCAACCCAATAAAATAACAATAACGAGGCTATATACAGGGGGTACCGGTACCAAGTCAATGTGTGGGGGTACAGGTTAGTCGAGGTAATTTGTACATGTAGGTAGGGGTAAAGTTTACTATGCATAGATAATAAACAGCGAGTAGCAGCAGTGTAAAAACAAATGGAGGGGCGGGGTGTCAATGTAAATAGTCCGGGTGGCCATTTTATTAATTGTTCAGCAGTCTTATGGCTTGGGGGTAGAAGCTGTTAAGGAGCCTTTTGGTCCTAGACTTGGCCCTCTGGTACCGCTTGCCGTGCGGTAGCAGAGAGAACAGTCTATGACTTGGGTGACTGGAGTCTTTGACAATTTTTTAAATCTCTGTCAGAGACATAAAGGCGGCTTTCCTCTCATTCAGCATCCTTCTCTTTTTCTCAGACATTCTGACTGTGTTTATGTATCCTCAGCTATTGCTATATCCTTTAGAAATGGGAGGTGATGCATTGTGACTTATGAAACATTTATCACAGGGTGATTTTTCATCAAGCCAAGGAAAGAGCCTCCATCAATATTTCAATGTGCCCATTGGTGGCGCGCGTGTGTGTGTCTGCATGTGTGTATGAAAGCTTGTGTGTGTAAGCTTGTCTGTGTGAGAGTATGTTTGTTTGTTTAAGGCTGTAGTAACATAGAACCATAGGCTGCTGTTTCCCTGTTTTCCGTCAACCCCAACATTCTATCACAGACTATCATTACTCTCCCTCTCTCTCTCTAGGTGTTTAGCCAGGATGAAAACAGTGTTTAGTCTGCAGGTCTGTATGTTCTGTTATTCCCCAAATCCCCCTGCTCTTCCTGTTGCTGGTCTCCGCCGTAACCCTCTCTTCTCTGAGCAGTTGCAGCTGTCACACTCGTTCAGAGTTCACCGCGCTGGCTTTAGTCATCCCCTCATCAAATATTCATAGAGGAGAGAAGGAAGGGTCGGCTGGTTCTCTCTCCTCCCTCTGTCCTCTCTCCCAGTCTCTCTCGCTCTCCTCCCTCTGTCCTCGCTCCCAGTCTCTCTCTCTCCTCCCTCTGTCCTCTCTCCCAGTCTCTCCCTCTGTCCTCTCTCCCAGTCTCTCTCTTTCCTCCCTCTCTCCTCTCTCCCAGCCTCTAGGCTGGGTAAAGTCCTATTTGTCAGGTAGGGAGCAAGTGGTAGAGGTTAATGGTTCACTGTCTCAGGCACAACCAATGAGTTGTGGCGTTCCGCAGGGGAGCATGCTTGGGCCTCTACTGTTTTTACTGTATATAAACTATATGAAAGATGCTTGTTCTTGCTGTCTTTTCCTTTATGACTCTACACGTCTGGTGTCTCACAAACGTAAAACGATGTTGGAGAGCATACTTAGCACAGAGCTTACTAACATTAGCAACTGGCTTGGAGATAATAAGTTATCTCTGCACTTAGGTAAAATTGAGGCAATTCTTTTTGGGTCCAGACCTAAATTGTGTAGGTCCTCCGAAATCAGAGTGGAGTTAAGGGGTTGACTACTAAAACCTCTGTTAGCTACCTGGGATGCATCCTTGATGGGCGCTTGGGCGGTGTGAGCATGGCCACTAAAGTGCTAGGGAAGGTTAATGCCAGGACTACATTTTTGGCAAGAAAGTCCAAGCTGATTGATAAGGACTCCATGAGAGTGCTAGCCACTGCCCTCATTTAATGCCATTTTGACTACGCTAGTACTTCCTGGTTTGAGGGCTTATCTAAGTTTATGAAGGGGAAGCTCCAGATAGCCCAGAATAAGCTGATCAGGGTTGTATTGAAGGTGAGTCCACATACTCACATAGGCAGGATCTGCTTTCAGGAACTCAACTGGCTGCCTGTTGAGGCTAGGGTGTCCCAGATTAGACTGGGTTTGGTTTACAGGAGTATTTATGGTTCTGCGCCCAGATATCTAACTGATTACTTTCCGCATGTTAAGGAGGCACACAATCACAGCACCAGATCAGGTGTTGCTAATGTGTGCTTAAACAGGTTCAGGAGTAATGCTGGGAAAGGTACTTTATTTTATACTGGAGCCTCAGAGTGGAATGAGTTGCCTCTGCCCATAACAACAACATCCTCTCTGGGCAGCTTTAAAAATAAAGCAAAAAACTGTTTGATGTCTTCTGTGCCCATAAGAATGTACCCTACGATGTAACTGCAATGATGAGATAGATGTTCTTCTTTGTTTTTATGTTTTTTATTTTGCTGTCATACTGTGTTCAACCGTGTTCGAGCTTGCCAAGCCATCTTGTCTCTAGAAGACCACAATGGAAATAAGTCCCAGACTTTATTGTGTTATCCTCGATGATTTTACTCATGAGCATGTATGACTTTTTCAAGTTTTTATGTGTGCTTGTTTTTTCAAATGGTCGAATTAATAAACTAAACCTCTCTCCTTTCCTCCCTTTCTCCCAGTTTCTATGCTCTCCTCCCCCTACCTCCAGTCCCTCTGTCTCTCTCTCCACTCTCCTCCCTCTGTCCCTCTCCTGTCTCTCTCCTCCTCTCTCTCCTCTCTCCCAGTCTCTCCTCCCGCCCAGTCGCTTCCTTTCCTCCCTCTGTCCTCTCTCCTCCCTCTGTCCTCTCTCCCACTCTCTCTCCTCTCCTCCTCTCTCCCAGTCCTCTCTCCCTCCCCTCCCTCGCTCTCTCCAAAGTCTCTCTCTACTCTCTCCAGTCTCTCTCCTCTCTCCCAGTCTCTCTCCTCTCCTCCTCTCTCCCAGTCACTCTCCTCTCTTCCTCTCTCCCAGTCTCTCTCCTCTCTTCCAGGCTCTTTCTCTCCTCCCTCCCTCCCAGTCTCTTTCCTCTCCTTCCTCCCTCCCAGTCTCCTCCTCTCCTCCCTCACAGTATCTCTCCTCCCTCTCTCTCCCAGTCTCTCTCCTCCCTCTCTCTTTCCCAGTCTCTCTCTCCTCCTCCCTCCCTCCCAGTCTCTCTCCTCTCCTCCTCTCTCCTCTCTCCCAGTCTCTCTCCTCTCCTCCTCCCTTCCCTCCCTCTCCTCCCCTCCCTGTCTCCTCCCAGTCTCTCTCCTCTCCTCCCTCCCAGCCTCTTTCCTCTCCTTCCCTCCCTCCCAGTCTCTCTCCTCTCCTCCCACAGTCTCTCTCCTCCCTCTCTCTCTCTCCCAGTCTCTCTCCTCCCTCTCTCTCTCTGTCTCTCTCATCGCCTCACTGCCAGTCTCTCTCCTCTCCTCCCACTCTCCCAGTGTCTCCTCCCCTCTCTCCTCATCTCTCCTCTCCTCCCTCCCAGTCTCTCTCCTCTTCTCCCTCCTCGTCTCTCTCCTCTCCTCCCTCTCTCCTCTCTCCCAGTCTCTCTACTCTCCTCCCTCTCCCTCACAGTCTCTC